>NW_025920182.1:0-160963 GCF_902686445.1 Sciurus carolinensis
TTTTTTACTACTCCTGTCTTTCCTGATGATTGAGGTAAATTGCTTTCACAGTTCCTGTATTCAATTATCATAAGCCTGTTGATAGATATCAATGGACATTTCTTCCTCAAGGTATGTTAAATAGTCCAAAGTTACATCAACATTTTGTGAATAAGGCTCTTCAGCCTTTCTGAAACTAATCCCACATATTCTTATTTATCAGCATATGGATAATATCTTCATTGCTGGACCAATACTTAACAGAAGATTCTTTAACTAAATTGCAACACTTGTATTACAATCTGACCTCCTTGTGGCCACAGGAAAAAATCCAATGACAACTCCCTATTAACTATTTAGGACACAAAATACTCCAATGTTACTCATATTCCAAAATTGATTTTTTCTTCCACATTTTCCTTAGTTCATTTGCATCAATTTTTAGGGCATTTAAATTGGGCCCAACTGTATATTTTTTAACTACTGATATGCTGTCATCCTTTTTTCAGATGTTAAAAAAGCAACATAATCCCACCAGTTTCTTTCCAGTTAACTCCTGCACTGGCTACAGCTCTTTGGTGTGTTAATGAGAAATTATCTATAGTTTTATAGAGAGATTCCCAACACTCAATGTTCCTTTATCTCTAATAATCTTTACCGAAAAGCCTTATGTCTTCACTGCAGTTGTTGCCATTTATAATCAAGGCTTAAGTATAATAGAGTGTTTACACTCTCCTCAATTTTCAGGAAGAAATGTTCTCCTTTATGCTGATATGTATGGTCAATTGATCTCAGAGAGTCACAATTGCATTTTATCACTTACATCTATCTTTTACATTTAATCTTAAAGGAACAGATGTTCATGTACTTTATCTTATGGAAAGACTTTACATTTACAATATTTACAATTTTCTTTATAAAGCTATCTTAACAGACTTTTTAGCTCCTATTGCTTTCCATGCACTTCTAGATGAACACCTTTCCTTAATGCGTCAAGTCTCTCATGCTCCTTCTATAATCTTCTCTATTCTGATTTCCAATGGGATTTCTGTTTATACAGATAGAGGAAAAGAATGGGGTGTAATATTTATATTCATTGATAAAAAATGGACAGATTGTTACACATGACCTCAAGCTTCTCCTCAGGGTGTCAAATTAACTGCAATTACTTTAGCTCTTTGTATGTTTTCCATTGCCTTAAGCATCATTACAGATTCTCAGTGTAATATAATATAAAACTGATCCCCCACCCTTTCTGCTGTAGCCATTTCCCCACCTCCCAACTAACTGTCAGTCTGTGAACATCCTAGCTAGCTATTGTTTCATCAGATTGCAAGTATCCTACTTCATTATTGGTCCCCTGTTAGCCTGGCAGAATTCACCTGCTTAAGGATAGCTTCCCTGCCATCTTTTCTCATGCTTTCTCTTTCCTACTCACTTTCTTTCTCTCTCCTCCTTGCTTTTCACACTCTATCTTGCATGCACCCTTTCTCTTTTCCTCTCATTTTTTCTCTTGTACTGCAGGGAGACATTGTTTGCTTAATAAACCCTCTTATGCCAATTCCCATGTATGGTGTGGTTTTTGTGGGTTTCTTACATTGGTGCTGTGACTCAGAATGGCTCTTCCACTGTCTCTTAAGCAAATGGAACCCCATCTGACACCCCAGTGTCCCCCAGACCCAGCCTCACCTTCCATTCTGCCTGGATGCTCTTCTCTGCTCTGCATCTATCACTGGACTTCAGGTTGGTGAGTCCCCTAGGTGGTTTCCCTTAGGCCAATTTAAACACTCCTCTGCTGACCTGAGAAGTGACTATTGAGTATCTGGGACCCTTGAGGCAGCTGACAGGTGGGGGTACCCCCAGCCACAACTTTTATAATTACAGCTGGTCCCCTTAGTTGGTCTCGTTTGCCCGGTGGGTTTCTGATTTTATGGTGGAGATTCTCTCTCAGGGTTGAGGCTCATCTTCATGCTCACACTCACACTCACCCTCAAAAACCCTGACATCAGGTTCTCAAACCTCCTTGGCTTTTTTCAAGCACACAGACTGATGCTTGTGTGATGACACTATCACTGTGCTGCCTCCTCATCTCTGGTTGACTACTCTATGATCTCAGGATGCTGGGGCACAGACTCAGTTGTATTAGTCTCCACCATGGGATCTGGGTCCTTCATTCTGACAGATTCATCCCTGGGATGTCTATTAGACAACTTTAGATCCCTTCATCTGCCAGCTTAAAGCCATAAAAACTTAATGATATTTGGTCACAGTACCCTTTAGATAATCAGTGCAAAATGGTCACATAATGGCACACAACTTTTGTGAGTGAGCAGGCAGATGAAAAGGAATTCCTTATCTTCAAGTCTCTTCTTTCTTGCTTCTTGGCTCTTCCTGCAAACTGGAAAACTTCCTTTTGGCTTCTTCTCCCCCTCTTAATCTCTCCTCCTCCTCTGACTTTAACTTAGCTCTGTTTCTGCTTCCATTCCCCTGCCTAGCCCACCTAGTCTTCCTGCCAGGAGGTCCCACATACGCTGGTGTGGAGGGAGAAACCAGCCCAACAGTAAGTGGCATGTCCCAGTAAGAAGTATGATGTAGCAGTCCCATTCCTAAAAAGTAGTGGGCGATAATGCTTCACAATTTTCTGCATCCTGAATTGAACCAGGAAAAAGGGTTAAAATGCCCTAGACATCAAGTTTCTGCTAGAACCTGTTAGCCCCTTTCAGATTTCAGTCAAGGTTTACATTGAAATGTAAATGGAGGAAGCCAGAATGCTCAGTGGGAGACCAGTTTCAAACCCAAGGAAAAAAAGTGCCCATTTTAAATTTCTCCCTGGCTGCAACACAGAACACTTTATCTCTCCCTTTTACCTCTTCTCTCTGCCCTTCTCCTTCTCGCTCTCTCATGATATAATTAATGACCATTACTTTTGCTTTTCTTAAATGCTATATTTTTGAGCTCACAATTTTAGTCTTTAAAATAAACTCACAAGTCCCTAGGTGGTCAAACTAATAAAATTTTGATGTTTATAAAATGTCTAACATCAATTTTTCTAGGACTTTTCTTCAAGAGGAAAGAGACACCAAATACTATTGGTACACTTGTCTGATATCTTGGTTTTATTTACACTTGTCTGATATCTTGCTTTTTTTTTTAATAAGATGAGTGAATTATTTTCCAGGGATAATATTCTATTATAGGACCTGTCATCAATAGGGTATATGTAAAATTTGTTACTTTTTACACTGAGATAAAAAATTAAATGTAAATGTATTTCTAAAAGTTAGTGAGAGCCTGATTTGTTTAAAGGTTAATATTGTGAAACATGAAAGCATTTTGCCAATTTGCCACACAAAAGGAAAGTTAAAAGCTCTCTCAGCCTTTTTTTAATTCATGTTTTAGTATAATGTTAAATTGTGTTAACTAATGTTTCTATAGACTCAGGAGTCAATATCTGTAAACTTCTTAAAATGACATTTAAGAAGGAGTATAATGTGTAATAGCAAAAATGTGACAACAGTGACTGATATTGGGGTCTCTGACCTCATGACTGTAGCATGCCTGGTGCCAGGGAGTGTTTCTGTGCAGGGCACAAGATGCCTAACTGCTATGCAGTGCCCTCCTTGGGAAGGCTCTATAAAGGAGTCCTATTGAAGCCAGAATTAAGGACAGGTAGTTAGTGTAGAAATAGGGAATCGGGTCAATTCGAGGAAATGAAGCCATGAAGCCATCTGCCTTTGGAAGTTGGAGACTGCCCCTGGAAGAATGGAATGTCAAAGATCTCCGGAGCCCATTGATGACCAAATTTACCTGCCTTTATCAAGGACTGCAAACAAGGAGCTGCTAATTAATGCCCCCTGGGCCCTTATCTGCCTGAATCACCTTGGCCCTCCCCCTGCCCATGGCTTCTCACTTAATGCAAAACCAGGCCTAGTCACGAAGGCAGGAAGGAGAGATAAGGGGAGAGAGAACTGAAGAACAAAAGAGACTTTAACCTATAAAAGATGCAGGGTGTGCTCACTTCTTGGGACTTTAGAACATCAGCCATGGCCCCCTTCTCCCTGCCGGGAGAAGTCTGTATTATTCCCTTTAAATAAACCTGCTTAATATGCTTGCCTTGGCGTGCTTCTCTAGTGCTTAATCTTCAACGTTAGAAGAAGCAGAACTCGTCACTGGTAAACGGCGGTATCAGATTTGGAGGTCCCACCGAGATTTACGCCAAGGTAAGTAAGCTTCTCTCTCCACGCACCCCACATCTGTTTGAGGTACATCTTTCTTTCTGTATCTTTATTTTTGGAGGGCAAAATGGGCACCCGTCGGCTACTTAAATGCAGTTAGTGCAGCCGCCATTCTTAAGACTCGGGTGAGAGGTTTCCCGGCCCAGGCAAGTTCCAATCCCCTGCTCTGTAGGCATGTTGGACTGTGCTGAAGCCGTTTCCTACTTTTCTGTCCAGGCCCCGGAGCGCAATTGCTGCAAGTACACAGTGTCCCTAGTCCTGATCTGCCCAGGATGCGTGGAGGTGGAGGAAGGGTTGGAGCAACTGCAGGGTTCTCGGCCCGGGCTACTCTCAGGTGGACCCCAAAGGTTCCTTCTCCGGACTCCCCCTCCCGACAGCCCTGAGGGGTATCCAGGGCGATCGGTAGACAATGGCACTGAGGGAAAGCGCCAATCACCTTTGCCTCCATATGGGCCTGCACAGTGCACAACACTCCCGCAAATCCACTCCCTCCTGGATGCTCCCCTTCCCTTGCCGGTCAGACATTAGGAATTCAAGCTGTAGGATTAAGGCCTGGGATGATTAGTATGAAAATGCCCAGGTTCCCTTTGTTCGCATAGTTAGCCTTCACTAGTCTAGACATCTAGAGTCTCCCCATTACTGTTCCCATGCTTAAATGTGCTCACTGTGTTCTCTTTAAGCTGCAAGAGGGAGGCATTTAAAAACCCCTCCCGTGAGACCCTCCAAGCAAAGGGTGTTATACGCCTAACAACCAATAGATGTCCCCTCACCCTCCGGAGATTCCTTTAGTTTACAGGGCAAGAAGATAGGCAAAAGGCACACTTTTTACTTTTGTCATCGTTTTTCATAATTAGGAGTTTATAGTGGCAGGGAGGAAAGCAGTAATGCCCTTAAGTCTGAATCCTCCCAGGGTCTCTAGCACAGGGCAAACTAGGACCCTCGCACTTTGCCGAAGAAGGCCAGAAATAACTTTGGCAAAGCCAGGTGGTGAGAGACGGGTTTTTCTGGACCGTAAGGAAGCTCAGTTAGGGAGACGTCCCTAATACTTCTAACTCAGAAGGGAGCTTCTCTCTCAACAGTATTGCCAGGTTCACCACTAGCCTGCATACTGCTAAATTGCAAATGATCAAGAAAAGTGCCTTTCATATGTTACCATGCTTGACAGCAATAATCTCTACCATGAGAGGAGAAAGTCTTGAGGAATCGCCCACTAAGGGAGGAAAATTGAGGGAACCCTCCCAACTTAAGATAGACAAAAATTTAAGGAGGCTTTTGGAGGATCCTAATAAATATTGAGATGTTTCAAAACTTATGCCAGGTATTTGACCTCACCTGGAAAATTATGCTATTAACCATCTAGAGCACAGGCACTTCCCAGAAACCATCCAATAATGAGTAGGATGCATAAAAAAACTATTATGCAGCCTTCAGGAAAGTCCTGCTATTTTCATGGAGAGACTTAGGAAAGCAATAAGAAAACACACCACTCTGAATCCTGAATCCATAAAGGGCCACCTAGTTTTAAAGTATAAATTTATCATTTAGTCAGCCCCAAATATTTAGAGGAAATTTCAAAATTGGCACGTGGCCCTGATCAATCCTCAGATGATCTTCTCCAGCTTGCATCTTCCATTTTTAATAGACATCAAAGGAAAGAAAAGGGAACATATAGGCAAGAAAAAGGACTTATTAAAGATCATTCAAACTGATAGAAACTTTTAATGCCTTGCAATAGCCCATGCAATTTGCCCATTTAGGAGTTAAAAAGCAAACTGCCTAGTCCAAGACCTTAGAATAATGAAGCAGTAATTTCCCCCACCCTGTAGTTCTTAATTCATACACTTTTATCTTGGATTCCAACTGCTGCTTGGTTTACTGTTAGATTTAAAAGATGGTTTTTCCTGTTTATGCTAGACTCTGAATAGCAATTTGTTTGCCTTTGAGTAACCAGATACTGTATCTCAACTAACCTAGACAGTATTGCCTCAGGATTTAGATGGCCCTCACCTGTTCCGGACAAACCTTAGCTAAGGACTTAACAAAATTCAGAGATAAAACATCTGTGATTGTTCTCCAGTAAGTAAATGACATCCTTTATGTGTCTCCACCCAGGAGGAATATCAAAAGGCCATTGCAGAACTCCTAAACTTCTTAGCTAATAGGAATTATAAGATCTCAAAAAATAAAGCTTAATTATGTCATCAACAGGTTCAATACTACAGGAAATAGCCACCATAGAACAATATTCTGCCCCAGGAAGGGGCCTTACTTCAAGCTCCTGTCCTCAGCTTACCTATGAAGCAAGATTTAACCTGTTTGTCACAAAGGGGAAAATAAATCCTGGATACACAGCCATAGGCAACTCAATAACCAATGGCATATCTCAGTGAGGAACTTAGCAAAGTAGCTTCATTCTCAAAAGAAATGGAAAATAAGGTCTCATAATTTTCTTTGACATCCAACCTGTCCTAATGAAATGACTAAAATACCCTAGGCACAAAGTTTCTGTTAAAACCTGTTAGGTCCTTCCAGATCTCAGTCAAGGCTTACATTGAAATGTAAATAGGAAGCCTAAAGGCTCAGTAGGAGACCGGTCTCAAACCCAAGGAAAAAAAAGGTAAAAAAGAGCCTTACTTAAACTCCAGCAAAAGTAAATTTTATGGTGCCTTACTAAAGTAATTAACGGCCGTATCATTTTTCCAGGACTCTTGTTTTTTTTTTAATTCTATATATTTTTTGAGCTCATGATTTTTTTGATAAGTTCTATTTTTTTATTCAACTACAGCTTTTGAACATCTGTTACATTGCAATGGAGATTCACCTATAAAGTTACAAGGCCTTTGATTTTGTGTTATTTGTATGTCGTGCTGTCTGGTGTTGTCTGTATCAAAACTGAGCGCTCCTAAAATTAAACTTTAAAAATGGATCCAAATACTTTTAATTCACGTGATTTAAAGGTTCAATTCAAATTGGGTAAACTAAAGTAAAATGTCTTTGAAAATAACTCACAAGTCTCTAGGTGGTCAAGCTAATAAAATATTGATGTTAATAAAATGTCTAATATCAATTGTTTCTAGGACTTTTCTTCAACAGGAAAGAGACAGCAAATACTGTTCAGGACACTTGTCTGATTTCTTGGTTTTTACAGAATAAGTGAATTAGAGTTAACATGTATGGGATTATTCAAATGTGTTTGTAGAGACATCTGATTAATTTTCAAAGTTAAAATGCTAATTGTTAAATAACATCAAGTACTCTTAACTCCTTAAATTCCATGGGGTATCATACTCAAACATTATTGGTGTTTTCATAGGTTAGTAAGTAAAAGGGTTTAAACTTGCTTTGTGTCATCACTAAACTAAAAACAAGGTTACTAAGAGTTATGTCCTAACAAGTGGAATTCTATATACAAAGGGTCCCAAAAGTTTCAACTGTGTTTCAATTAGAGTACTATAAACAACAAAATATTTAATCTTATTAAAATAGAGCAATTTATCTAAATTCAGAAATTTCATAAGAGTTGTTTCAGAATGTGAACAAAAAGGGGTCAACAGATAGGAAAGAGAAAATAAAAGGTTCTGGGTATGGAAATATATTTAGTAAAAGGGAAAAGGGAAATGTTTCTGTGTAAGAAAGTGATTGTGTGATGAAATACATGAGGGTCTAAGTAAGTGCTAAGAAAGTCTGTGTACGTAAAGGGCAAGTTTCAACAAGTTTGCATGTAACTAAGTTGGTTGTATGTATGTGAGACAGCTAAAGCTATTTAAGGTTTTTTCCTAAGGTGAAATACTAATGTTCTGATATAAACCAAAGTTTAATCTATATGGTAAAATGACATGGTTAAATGGCAAGGATTTCTTAGAAACACTAATTTACTCTTAACTTTGTGTCTATTAAGTTTTATTCTTTAGAACAATTAGTCTTAAAAATTGGGGTGTATACAATTATGGTTAAACAACTGTTAGAGTATTGTACTGTGTTACAGAGTCTACATTTTTCTTAAAAACTAAATTTGGTAAGAAAAAGTGTCAAGGTAATTGTGAAATGGTCACTAGTTGTATATTAAATGTGTTCATATTTTTCAGGTATACAAGTTTTAAAGCAGGGAATTTATCCAGCTGCTATTCTCCAGATTAAACTTGTCTGTAATGGTAATTTTAAGCTTATAAACAGTAAATTTTATTGGGGATTAATTTCTATCATTTAATGTTCTATTATAGGACCTGTTATCAATAGGATATATGCAAAATTGGTTACTTTTTACACTGAGATAAAGAATTTCAAATATAAATGTATTTATAAAAGTTAGAGCCTGACTTGTTTAAAGGTTAATTTTGTGAAACATGAAAATATTTTGCCACTTTGACACACAAAAGGAAAGTTAAAAGCTCTCTCAGCCTTTCTTTGATTCATGTTTTAGATACAATGTTAAATTGTGTTAATTATAAAGTTTATATAGACTCAGGAAACAGTATATGTAAACTACTTAATGATATTTAAGGAAGAAGCAAAGATCAACATCAGAATTAGAACACTTAAGATTTGTAAAGAGCCACGCCTTACCTGAGATAAGGCTCTGCCTCCCACCTTACTGCATGTTAGAGTGACTCCAAAATAAGTCAGACTTCAGCTTATTTAAAGCTATAATCAAAAGATTGGTTTTTTGTTGTAAAATTACTATGATCTCAAATAGGGAATATAATGTGGTTCTCAGTCAAAATTCAAGATAGCTATTATACAAGCAGAATATATTTTTACTCTTGCTAATTTCATTTTGTAAAACTGTTCCCTGTTAATGTTTTGCAGAAGTAGCTGCTTCAAGAACAGGCAACCTAGGTAACTTGTGATAATAAGCCATCACCTAACAGATAGTGGTAACTTCCAGAACTAATGCAGACTCCAGTTAGATAAAAGGGTAAATAACTGCGAAGTTAATGGACATTGAATTTAAAGCCCAGTACTCTTACTTTATGACTGGTGAGATTGGCTTGCTGGATGATTAAGATCAAACTTAGAAATTGGAATTAAATACAGAAGGCAAGATAGACCAGTATTTGGATCTTTTGCCCTCAGTCAGCCTGAACCCAGGGAATAAGAGGACTTCTCTAAGGAGCGCTGCAACTCTGGGTCACACAACCTCCTGATCAAGGAGATTGTTGAGACTAGAGGATAAAAAATCCACTCAGTGCGTCTGCTGCAAAGGAGGGTCATGGAAAAAGGGAGACATCCCTTTATGCTTCCAAAGGAAGTCACCTCATCAAGGAGACCCTACCTAACCAATGGCACTGGTGGAGCTAAGAAGCTGCTCTTAAGTTCTCTACAAGTGGCCCCTGTGGGAACTCAGCTGACTCTTTAACAAGACAGGAACCAGGTCAATTTGACCAGCTTGATCTTAGACACCCAGCAAAACAGTTAAAACCAAAATATAGCCATTCTTAGGCATTTAAAAGAAATAATAGTTAAATGTAACTTAAGATGTACACTTGTATTAGCCCACTAGAATAGAGACTGGAAGCTACAAATAAAAGATCCTTCAGCAAATGTGCCTGAAAACTCTCAAGAGAAACTGCCAGAAGTTTTTAGTCAGTTTAAGGTCTGCAGACCTTCCTAAGCTACACAGGTAGACTTAATCTATGTTTGCTTGTATGATTATCTAGCCCTAAGTAACGGAAGTATAGAGATCTCTACTAAACACAGGTTATACCAATAAAGGGATATTTTACAAGAATCAAATGACATTAAGTAGCTTAACTATATTTTCTGGGGACATCTATGACATTAAGAGTTAAATGTTGTGTTTACATTCCTGATAACCTGGACAATGTTAAAGTTCCCAAATAAAGGCCTTGTCCTTTCCAGCCTTTGCTAGGCCTAGTTATGGGAACAATTTCTCAGTTCTTCCACCGCCTGGTGAGAGATTGACTTCTGTCATTTTCATGATACTCAGTGGCATGTTCCAGATGCTGCAACATTTACTTTTTACTAATCTCATTTCAGTACTCATGTCTTTTTGTTCTTCTATATAGAAGCACCCATCCCCAGATGACTTTACAACCTGCTCTTCCCCAACCAGACTTCTACCTTGGACCCCTCGATTGACCCGATTTTTAAAAAAGGAACTCCAAACTGCTTTACCCCTCACTGCCCCCTTTCAGCTTCGAAGCAGCCAGAACGACTGACGCCCCCTTTTCCTTAAAGCAGTTAGGAGTTCCTATAGCTAAAGGGGGGAATGAAGCCAGAATTAAGGACAGGTAGTTAGTGTAGAAATAGGGAATTGGGTCAATTCGAGGAAATGAAGCCATGAAGCCATCTGCCTTTGGAAGTTGGAGACTGCCCCTGGAAGAATGGAATGTCAAAGATCTCCGGAGCCCATTGATGACCAAATTTACCTGCCTTTATCAAGGACTGCAAACAAGGAGCTGCTAATTAATGCCCCCTGGGCCCTTATCTGCCTGAATCACCTTGGCCCTCCCCCTGCCCATGGCTTCTCACTTAATGCAAAACCAGGCCTAGTCACGAAGGCAGGAAGGAGAGATAAGGGGAGAGAGAACTGGAGAACAAAAGAGACTTTAACCTATAAAAGATGCAGGGTGTGCTCACTTCTTGGGACTTTAGAACATCAGCCATGGCCCCCTTCTCCCTGCCGGGAGAAGTCTGTATTATTCCCTTTAAATAAACCTGCTTAATATGCTTGCCTTGGCGTGCTTCTCTAGTGCTTAATCTTCAACGTTAGAAGAAGCAGAACTCGTCACCGGTAAATGGCGGTATCACTATCAGCTCTGATATTGATCTTAGGCACACAACTCTTGGGCAAGAAGGAATTCTTTTGCTAGATAACCAGTGTTTCATCAGCTCCCTTCTCTGGTGCCTGCCTGCCTTACAGTAACTTTGAACAGTGGACTTCCCAATATTGTACTTTGCAGCTGTGAAAAAGTTACATAGATGTCCTGGTGTCTGTAAGTTTCCTGAAAACAATGAATAATGCTTACAGAGTATTTAACGTAATAATATTTTACCTAATAATAAGACATATAATTAAAGATTGCTTATGTAACTCTTTAGATCTGCATTTCCATCAGAGAACAGAGCTCCGTCTGATCTCAGCTTAATTTTCAAAATCTCTGTTTATAAACCTTTATTTTCTAATACCACTTTTCCCCTACTGAACTTGAGAATTTGGTCATGCTGGTCATGGCAAATGAGAAAAAAAAATTAGCTTCAGGTGTAGAACATAGTAAGATTTTTGAAGAGCCCCACCATACCTGAGATAAGGCTCTGACTCACCCTGCTACATGTTAGAATGGCTCCAAAGTAAACCAAACATTAACTTATTGAAAGTTGTGTTCAAAAGTTTGATGTTTGTTGTAAAGATTACTGTGATCTCAAACACAGGATACAATGAATAACTCAGCCAAAATTCAAGATAGCTATTACACATCTGAATGTTTTACTCTTGGTGATTGCATTTTGTACTTTTTTTTTTGTAAACTCTAACTGTTGCCTGATTAATATTTTCAGAAGTACTGCTTCAAGACAAGGCCTTTGCTTTTGTGTTAAATATAAGTGTTCATAATGTTAAAATGTTAAAAAATGAATAGGACACATAATATAGATCCTGATTAGATAAAAGGGGTAAATAACTGTAAAGTAATAGACATTGAAATTAAAGTCCAGCACTATTACTTTACAACTGGTGAGACTGGCTTGCTGGATGATTAAGATCAAACTTAGAGATTGAAATTAAATACAGAGGCCAAGAAAAGCCAGTATTTGTGTCTTGTCCTCTCTCAGCCTGAATCCAGGGAATAAGAGGAATTTTCTAAGGAGCTTTGAAACTCTGGGTCACATGACCTCCCAGTCAGGGAGATTTGTGAGGTCACTAGCGGATGAAAAGCCAATCAGTGCCCCTGCTGCAGAGAAGGGTCATTGGAAAAGGGAGACATCCATCATGCTTCCAAGGGAATCCACCTCATCAAGGAGACCCTGCCTAATGGATGGCACTAAAGCTAAGCCTCTGAAGTTCTCTATGAGTGACCCCTGTGGGAACTCATCTGACTCTTTAACAGACAGGAACATGTCACTTTGACCAGCTTGATCTTAGACACCTAGCAAAACAGTTAAAACCAAAATATAGCCATTCTTGGGCATTTAAAAGAAATAATACTTAAATGTAACTTAAGATGTACCTTTGTATTAGCCCAGTAGAATAAAGACTGGAAGCTACAAAGACAGATTCTTAGGCAACTGTGCCTGATAACTATCAAGAGAAACTGCCAGAGTCAAAAGATTTTAGTCAGTGTAAGGTCTACAAACACAGGTAGTCTTAATCTATGTTTGTTAGTAACAGAAATATAGAGATCTGTACTAAAAGTTGTGTTTACATTCCTGATAACCTGGACAATGTTAAAGTTCCCAAATAAAGGTCTTGTTTGCTCCAGCCATTTTTTTTTTTTTTTTGTGGTACTGGGGATCAAACTCAAGGCCTTGTGCTATGCAAGGCAAGCACCCTACCAGCTGAGCTATCTCCCCAGTCCTCTCTCCAGCCTTTGTTAGGCCTTGTTATGGGAACAACTTCTCAGTTCTTTTACCCCCTGGTGAGGAATAATTGACTTCTGTCACCTTCAGGATATTCATTGGCATGTTGCAGATTCTGCAACATTTATATTGTATTAATCTCATTTCAGTACTCATGTCATTTTGTTCTTCTCTCATAGAAGCACCCACCCCCAGATGCCTTTACCACCTGCTCTTCCCCAACCAGACTTCTACCATGGACCCCTCATTGACCCGAATTCTAAAAAGGGAACTCCAAACTGATTTCCCAATATTGTCCCCTTCCAGTTAAAAAAAAGTCAGAGCAGTCATCACCCCCCTTTCCCTACAGCAGTAAAGGAGTTCCTAAAATTAGAGGGGGGGGTGAAGCCAGAATTGGGGACAGGCAGTTAGTTTAGAAATACGGGATTACTCAAATCAAGGAAATGAAGTTCATGAAAGCCATCTGCCTCTGGAAGTCTGGGAGTTGAAGACTGCCCCAGAGAGAATGGACTTTTTGCATCTCATCTGAAAAACCAGCCCTAGTCACTTAGGTAGGAAGGAGAGATAAAGCAGGAAAGAACTGGAGAACAAAAGATTTTCTAATAAAAACAGAAATGGGGGAATGTAATATAATACAAAGCTGCTCCCCTACCCTTTCCACTGCAGCCATTTCCCCGCCTCCCAACTAATTGTCAGTCTGTGAACATCCTAGCTAGCTATTGGTTCATCAGTTAGCTTGCAAGTATTCTTCTCCATTATTGGTCCCCTGTTAACCTGGCAGAATTCAACTGCTTAAGGATAGCTTCCCCGCCATCTTTTCTCATGCTTTCTCTTTCCGACTCACTTTCTTTCTCTCTCCTTTCTTTTCACACTCTCTCTTGCATGCACCCTTTCTCTTTTCCTCTCATTTTTCTCTTACCATGCAGGGAGACACTCTGTTTGCTTAATAAACCCTCTTATGTTAATTCCCATGTTCGGCATGGTTCTCATGTGTTTCTTACACTCAGTATATAGCCAAACTGATGCCTCATATTTCCTCTGCAAATTTGTCACCTCATTTGAACTCTAATTTGTTATGCCTGTTTATCACTCTTCCATCTCTTTTACAGGATCATACAGCTCCAATATTTCTTGCTCACATATGTAGCCACACTAAGATTTCTGTACCACTCACTGAAGAAAATGTTCATGCTGAAGGTTCTATAAAATCCTTTTATCTTCTCTTTTCAGATGCTCTAGAATTATACAATTTTTCATCAAAATGCTCATTCTTTAATGAAAGCATTTTCTATTTCCTCTCGATATACCTGCTTCATCATTAATAATTTATCTCATTGCATACCATTTTGTTCTACTTGGGAAACCATAAACTCTCAAAGTTTAGATTCTAACAGTCTTTGGCAGATGAATGTAACTCATTTTCCTCCCTTCTACTCCTATTCTTTCTTAAATTTTATCATAGATACATCCTCAAATGCACATTGTTCAGAGAACATCTCAGTCTGTATCTATCATATGTTCCTCTTCTTGCCACCAAGTTAAACCTCATCATTTAAAAACTGACAGTTGCCCTGCTTATACTTCTAGCACATTTGCTCAATTTTGTAATCAATAGAATATAATTTTAACCCATGGTATTCCCCACAATTCTACTGAACAGACCTTAGTTGAACATGCACACCACACACTTAAAATATGCCTTTTATAACAAAACTGAAAAGGAGGACCAAACCTCACTCATGTTAATAATGCTCTCAATATTTTCTTGATAACAGTGAATGCTGTTAATGTAGAATATGAGATAATACACATTGCTGTTCCTCTGCCTTGGACAGATGCTTCACCCTTAAGGGACCACTACCAAAGATTTATGTAAAATACTGAATTCCACCAAACCCTACATGGCAAAACCCTTTAACTTTGCTTACATGGAGGAAGAAATATGTTGATACTCTACTCCTATATTTCCTGTCTGTATTCCAGGTGTGGGAGATCCATCAATCATCATGAGTTGGCATCAAGGACTTCACAATCTGATTACCAGATTCCATTTGATACTGGATGGAGAGGACCCTGATTGAAAGAAGGAAAATCCAAAAAGGACAAGAGGCCCTAGGGAACCCTGATCTTCTAATCATCTAGTGACCTGGGGGATATAAAGATTTTAATAACATCTGCCCAATAATTGCTAGGCCAGATATGTTTAGAATGTGCCCTGAAAAATTTGGTTACACCTCTCTTTGTAAAACTTTCCCAAATTTCCACACTATGCCGGCCAATGTTGTGTTATTTCTCTGTTATATTCCTGTTTTTTGTGGTGCCCTGTATAGAAAACTGTTCCATCTGTAGCTTTTTGCAGTCATTATAACATTTGTGTTCACTTAGCAGAAATTGTTAGTTCTTCTAAAACTTGTATCCACCAAGATGTACATATGGGAAGCATACTGGGATCTGTTTTTTACATGTGCTTAAACCTCTAACTCTATCCCAACTAATATGTTTCATGAAACTCATTTTTTTCTAAGTAGATTAATAGCATTTCTCCCCTCTCCTCAGGATTTAATAGGTCACCATCCAACTCAACAATTACATAAAAGGTTTATATACTTAGATAAAGATGGTGATGATTTTGTTAATCTATTGCCTAAAGCAGAATTTGAAGCTTTAAAATTCTCTTTAGTTGGTATTCCTGACCTAGCAGTAGGAGTTTATAAACAGACAATGGGGATGACCTGTGCTAGGGTAAAAAATATAAACTACACATCAAGGGCAATTAGTAAGGGTTAATGAGGAACAAAAACCACACTATCAAGCTATTCTTGATAATAGAACTTCTATTGATTATTTGCTGTTGCTAAATCATAAGGGATGCCATAAATTTAATAACCTGTGTTGGTTCAATCTAACTGATATCAGTAATTTCATTCAAAAGAAATTGGATCATCTCAAAGACATTGTAAAGAAGGTGCAACAAGATGATTGAGGTTGAAATTTATTAGATTGACTAACCTCATGGCTACCAAATTTTACATGGATTAAACAGCTTTTCATTGGAGGATATTTATGGACACTTGCCTTATTATGTTGTGCTTAATTTTCCAATGTCTGTCTTACATTCTCCCTCCACCTTCCTTAAAGAAAAGACAAGTCATATCTAATCAAAATGTTACACACAACAAAAACTTAGATTTGTAGTGGTTCAGGCCATGAGAAATTACAGAGCAGCCTATGTCCTTTGAGTGAGCACACACCTCAGATGATGAAGACCTTCTGTTTCTTTGGCTAATATGTTTCATGGAACTCATTTTTGAAACATTCTGCAACTCCTCTTTCCTTGAACTGTTATATTCTTATAAAAACATTTGGTACTAGTGGACTCTGAGAAGCAAGCAAGTTATATCTGCATATGCACAAACTAACTGCACTAATGTAACCTGATCGATCCCTGGAGTAGATAATAAAATTGAACTGGCTTTCCCATGGAAGCCACTATTTATTGTATGCTATCTCGTAAGCTTGCCTCTATATTTGTTCACCCCTTAACCTTTACATTCACAGTTGTGTAGGGAGGGCCCTCTGAAGTAAATTAAGTAGAACACATAAATTTTGATGGGAATGATAATACAGGGAATCTCTCAGGGTTTTGAGGAGGGTACTCAAAGAAGTATCACAATGAAACTCTGACTTTTATAGTTGTGGCCTTTGAATGAATTCACAGATTTTTGGTAAATGGTGTTTGCTACCTGAGATGCATACATAGATTTTTTTGAGATTTGTTGAAAGGGCATTTTGAGCTTTATATGGAGGACTCTTGATTGGGGTATATAGGGAAGGTACACTTAAGGGAGTATTAAGAACTCACTGAGGTGTAGAGGGATATATTTCTAAAGTAAGTAAGGAGAGATCTCTGTGATTAACGGGGAGAATAAACTGAGATTTTAAGGGATGGCTCTATAAGGTGTGTAACAGAGCCCTCTGAATTGTAAAAGTAGGACAATCTGAGAAATGTAGGGAGGCACTGTGTGGTGTTATTCTCTGAGTTTTGTATGGAATGCTCAATGATGCATGTAGGAAGTGTTTCTCAGGTGTGCATGGATGAACCTGATTTGTGTAGTAAAGTGCTTGATATAATTTGGTTTGTCTTTCTGAGATGTGTAGTTAAGTGTCTGTGAGGTGTGTGTGAAGGGAAGGAGTCTCTGAAGTTTGTTCTTCAGGATCTCTGAGGTGTGTAGGGAGCTCTCAATTAGGTGTGCAGAAGGTATATATGAGGTGTTATAAAGCACTTTTCCCTGTGTAGTAATGCAATTTCAGTTGTGTAGTGAGGGCCCTCTGAAGAAAATAGAAATATCCATCTGAGACAAGTAGAGAGAACACACTAAGGTGTCTGTTAGGACAGTAAAGGAAATCTCTGAACTGTGTAGTTAAAACCCTCAAAGGTGAGTAGGGACAGCTTTTTAAAGAGTAGTGAAGTCTATCTGAGATGTGTGGGTAGGGTTTGCTGAGGTGTGTAGCACACTTCTTCTGAGGTTTAAATTAATATCTCTGGCATTTTTAGGGAGTATGTTCTTGGGTGCATAAGGAGGGCTTTCTGAGTTTTTTAGGTGGAGGAAGTGTCCTTAAGGTGCGTAAGGATGGGTTTTTGAGTTCTATATAAAGGGTTCTTGATATGAGTAGAGAGAACATTTTCAGTTGTGTAGGGAAGTGTGTTTGAGGTGTGTAGGAAAGGTTCTCTGAGGTGGGAAGGTGGGTTCTCTTTATTTTATAAGGAGGGCTCTATAAGTTATGATGGGTGGATCTTCTGAAGGATGTAGGAGGGCTTTATGAGTTTTATAGGAGGGCTTATTGACATGAATGGGAGTGATCAATTAATTACACGTCTTTGTGGTGTATACAGGAGGCCAGTAAAAGTAGCTTCATGACAAGTGTAGTGAGAGTTTTCTGATGTTAGTAGAAAGGCTCTCTGAGGTTTTTAGAGAGTACTTAAAAAGGAGCAAAATGAGTACTCACTTAGGTCTGTAGGGATGTTTCTCTGAGATGTGCAGGTACTTCTCTTGATATGAGTAGTGAGGGCTTCCTTCAATGTACCAGGAGGGTACTCTGAGATGTATAGGGGGGGTTCTCTGATTTTTGTATGGAGCAAATTCAAAACTGTTAGTGTATAATTAGTGTGGGGTGATTTCAAAGAAGTAGTTTATACTCTCTGAGTTTATGTAGGAAAATCTCTCTGAGGTGTGTAGGGACTGCTCTTGAGGTGAGTATGGTGGTACACTTTATATGAAGGGTATACTGAGGTATGTAGTGTAGGCTCTCGAGTTTGGTAGCATGCTGCCTCTTAGCTGTGTTTTGTTAGCTCTATGAGGCATGTAGGATAATTCTATGATGTGGATTAAAGGGCTATAAGACATGAGTTTGAAGGTCTTCTCAGATGGCTTGGGAGTGCTCACCCAGGTGTATAGAGAGTGTGTGCTGAGTTGAGAAGAAAGGGCTCAGTGAATTGTTTGTAGGGTCTTTTGAAGTGAGTAGTGAGAGCTCTCACAGATAAGCAAGGAGGATAACTAAATGTAGAAGGGAGGGCCCCATGAGGTGTGGAGGGTTTTCTATGTGGTCTGAAGTTAGAACTTGCTAAGATGAGTAAGATGGACTCTCTGAGGTTTGTTATGTAGGTGCTCTGAGGTGTGTAGTGAGGGTTCATTGATATGCAGAGGGATGGCACTCTGGTGAGTATAGGGAGGCCTTTCAGAGGTGTGGAGGGAGATTTTTGTTATTTCTGTAGAGAGATCTACGCAGGGAATAAGAGGACTGTAAGACTCAGTAGAAATGCTATCTCAGTTTTATAGGGAGGGTCCTCTGAAGTGAAAAGTGAAATCTCTCTGATATGAGTAGGTAGAACATTCTAAAGTTTGATGGGAGGGATACTTGAGGATACTGGAATCTCTGAGGTGTTTTTGGAGGACTCTCAGAAGAGTATCATGTGAACTCTCTGACATTTGTAGTTATGGTCCTCCGTTGAATATGGAAGGCTTTTTGGTGAGTAGTGAGGGCTACATAAGATATCTATGTCAGTTTTTCTTGAGATTTTTTGAAAGGGCATTATGATATTTGTATGGAAGTCTCTCTGAGATTTGTAGGGAGGACTCTTGATTACAAAATATACAGAGAGGGTTCTGAGTTAAGTGTTAAGAATTTGCTGAGGTGTGTATTGATGGAATTTTAAGGTGAGTAAGGATAGATCTCTGAGATACCCCAAACTGAACTCTGAAAGGAGGACTCTAGGAGGTGTGTAACAGGGGCCTCTGAATTTTGAAAGTAGAGTATTCTGAGGTGTGTATAGGTGCAGTGTTTGGTGTGTAGCATCAGTTCTTTGAATTTTTTGGGATTGGTAAATGTGTGTAGGAAGGGTTTCTGAGGTGTGTGTGGGTGCCCTCTGAATTGTATAGAAAGTGTACTTGCTGTGAGTAGGTAGGGCTCTTAACTGTGTGTAGAGGTGACTGTGAAGTGTATATGAAGGGATCTCTGAAATGTGAAGGAAGGGCTCTCTGTGGTTTGTCATATAAATGCTCTGATGTGTGTAAGAAGGTCTTTATTAGGTGTTCAGGAGGAATCTACGAGGGGTGTAGGAGGGCTTTTGACTGCATACAAGTGCTATCTCTGTTGTTTAATTAGGACCCTCTGAAGTGAATAGGTGGATCAATTTGATATGACTACATAGAACATACTGATGTATAATGGGAGTGTTCTTTGAGGATAGTAGAGGCAATCTCTAAAGTATTTAGGGTAGTCATTCAACAGTGTATCCCAAGAGGTTGCTGAGGTGTGTCACTCCAACACTCAGAGATAAGTAGGGAGGGCATTTTGTTCAGTAATGTGTTCTGAGTTGTGGAGAAATTTGATTTGCTGAGGTTTGTGAAGTTTGAATTAACATCTCACTGGCATTTGTAGGGAGTACTCTCTGGGGTGTAGAGGAAGGGATTTCTGAGTTGTTCAAGTGTTAATCAATGAAGTGTGGAAGAAGTGTTCCTAAAATGTGTAAGGATGGAATTTTGAATTGTGTAGGTAAGACACCTGATGTAAGTAGGCAGGATTACTTAAATGTGGATGAAAGTATGTTTGAGGTGTGTAGGAATGGTTCTCTGAGGTATAAAGGCAGGTTCTCTTTGTTGTGTAGGAAGCACTCTCTGAAGGGTGTAGGAGGGCTTTATGAGGTTTGTGGAAAGGCTTATTGGTGAGTGTAAGTGATACCGCCGTTTACTGGTGACGAGTTCTGCTCCTTCTAATGTTGAAGATTGAACACTAGAGAAGCACGCCAAGGCAAGCAGATTAAGCAGGTTTATTTAAAGAGAATAATACAGACTTCTCCCGTCAGGAAGAAGGGGGCCATGGCTGATGTTCTAAAGTCCCAAGAAGTGAGCGCACCCTACATCTTTTATAGGTTAAAGTCTCTTTTAATCTCCAGTTTTCTCCCACCTTAGCCTTATCTCTCTCTCCTTCCTGCCTACGTGACTAGGCCTGGTTTTGCATTAAGTGAGAAGCCATGGGCAGAGGGAGGGCCAAGGTGATTCAGGCAGATAAGGGCCCAGGGGGCATTAATTAGCAGCTCCATGCTTGCAGTCCTTGATAAAGGCAGGTAAATTTGGTAATCAATGGGCTCCGGAGATCTTTGACATTCCATTCTTCCAGGGGCAGTCTCCAACTTCCAGAGGCAGATGGCTTCATGGCTTCTTTTCCTCGAATTGACCCGATTTCCTATTTCTACACTAACTACCTGTCCTTAATTCTGGCTTCATAAGTGTTAAGTAAGTAAAAGAGATATTTGCTGTATATAGAAAAGACTTCTGAAGTAAGTCAAAAGTGTTCTCTGGGGTTTGTAGCATAGCTCTCTGAGGTATTTAGAGTAGGCTTGCAAAGAAGTATAAATAGTATAAATGGACTTTGCACACTTGTCCAGCATCTACAAAGAAAGTGTGGTTAATCCTGCCTGGGATTGGCTGTTGTGAGGAGTTTCCTTTCAGGGCCTGCCTCTGAGGTCCCAGTCACAACACTCTTCCTTGGGTACCAAAAATCCCACCACTGCTTGCTGTGTTCCTTCTGCATGATAAGCCAGACCTCAGTTCCCTGCTATTCCTAGCACAAAGGGTGGAACCTGGGATTTGCCTATTCATTCTCTATACAGCCTCCCAACTGACCACTCTTGAGGCAGAAGCCCTCATTTTGATCTAAAGACCACTCAATTCATTTTTTGAAGTTATTCCTCTTTGATATCTGGCTGGAGATTTTCATACCAATGAAGTCAGTATTGGGGACAGGCAGGTAGTGTAGAAATAGAGAATCAGGTCAAATCAAGGAAATGAAGGCCATGAGAGCCATCTGCCTCTGGAAATTGGAGACAGCTCCTGGGAGAATGGAATTTTAAGGATCTCCAGAGCTCGTTGATTACCAAATTTACCTGCCCTAATGTTCTCTGGACCCTTGCCTGGTTGAATAACTTTGACCCTCCCCCCCACCCCCCAACCCCCCACCCCCGCCACATCAGATTCTCACTTTTTACATCTCATCTGCAAAACCAGGCCTAGTCACATAGGCAGGAAGGAGAGATGGGAGGGAGGGAACTGGAGAACAAAGGAGATCTTAACCTATAAAAGATGTAGGTGTGCTCACTTCTTGGGACTTTTGAGCATCAACCATGGCCTCCTTCTCCCTCCTGGGAGAAGTTTGTATCATTATTACTTTTAAAACAAATCCTGCTTAATATGCTTGCCATAGCATGCTTCCCTACTGTTCATCTTCAACATTAGAGGGAGCAGAACATGTCACCGGTGAACGGCGGTATCACCCACAGAAGGACAGAAGTGTGTCATCCATGGACATATATGGTTTCCCTTTCTGCAGGCCAGGTGCAGGTAATCTTCAAGCTCCTGCAAGTTGAGTGCTGGGAAGATTTCAAATACACAGTACACATCCAATGATTAATCTATGACATCTTCTCCATAGGTTGGGGAAGCCAAAAGGGACATTTTAGCACAGAAACAGTAGTCAGAGTGTCAAGGGAAAACAGAACAAAAGATTTTCCCTTCAGGGGCTGGGGAGATAGCTCAGTCGGTAGAGTGATTGCCTTGTAAACACAAGACCCTGGGTTTGATCCCCAGCACCAAAAAAAAAAAAAAAAAAGATATTCCCTTCATATACTCAGGTGATATCACACATGCACACATATTCACACACACAAATATATATGTACACCACACATGCACCAGCACACACACACACACCACAAACACACACACACACAAATACCCCTGTTTAGTGTGGAGTTACCAAAATGTAAATCTGAGTGGTGGGGTAGCCTCCACTCACTTGTAATAGCCTCTCCTGTCTCACCTCTGGTCTCCTTGGGAAAAATCACCAGAGTTTTTGAAATCCAGCATTGATCCACTGCTTCCACACCAGAAAAGTTCCCTACTCATAGTTTTTCTAATACCTGAGCATCCCCACATCAGGAGGCAACAAGAACTCATGCCTCTGAGCTTGCTGTCTCAACAAAAATGAGCAGAATAGGACTGTATCTGGACTCTGAGTGGGCTAGCTATCAGGTTCCAGGTGTGTGTGTTTCATTGCAAAAGAAATGAGATCACTTCCTTGGGGACTGTTTATCTGAAACCATGTCTCACGTAAGATATTTCCAAAGATCCCATGCAATGTGGACTGCTCTTATCTTCCCATGACATATGCACAAGTAGACAAAGTTACACCAACATACACTGGATCGGGTCCCCAAGCAGGTCTAGTGTAGCAAGCTCTCCTGGTTTGGGGAGACAGAGCTTCATTCAGACCCATCCCCTCTTTCTGCTCATGTGTGTGGTCCTGAAGAAGTCATTATAAATTGCAGGGCCTTAATAGCTTCCCCACATCTCCAAGGATTATTCTAGCATCCACTTTTGAAGTTGTCAGCAGATACATGAGCACATACATAAATGTACTCCATGGGAAAACCTAACACTAGAGTCATGTGTTGCAATGCACAAACATACAGTTGAAAAAAGAGGAAGGTGAAGAACAAGGATGACATGCAAATCTACTATGACATGAGTCCCACAGTGAAAGAGAGTAAGTGAGCTCCTCTCTTGGCCATGTTTCCACTCTGCACCAATGGAAGGTTTTGATGGTTGATTTACAGAGATAACCTCCCCATGATATAGACCTGAAAATGGTTGTTGTGCAATGTAGAATTGTCTAAATGTCTCTTCCCATTGTATAATATGGTTACACTATAAAAGACCCCAAACCCCACAGCATCCCAGTGCCAAAGGTCTGTAAATCCCTAACCATTTAGTGAATCTACATCAGCATCTGGTTTCAAAGAAACAGAAATCAGCAAGGGTCATGAGATTTCACTTTAAAGGTGGAGTCATGGAAAGTCTTATTTCTAAATGGTTCCATATACCTAGAGCATAAACACTCTTGAGATTCTAGAGCTTTGTAGAAAAATTTGGTGTGACAGCTGGCAGGTGCTTGGGGACACTTTCAAGTGGTAAGGAACTGGAATTTCTGGACTTCCATTTCTAAGTGCCTCAAGTAGGTGAAAATATTTTGGTTATAAAATTCACTGATACACATGTTATATTAAGAAGAAAGAATGATGTTAATTGACCAAGAGTTTGCCCAATAGCATGGTCATAACCATAGGAGAGGACTTCATTTTCTCCATGTCTTTAGGGAAAGACTACATTGCTTCTTTCAGAGGAGCACAAAGCCACATCATTTTGTTTTTTGTGTAGATAAAGACAGAGTTTTCTCCTATACTTCCAACTAAAATTTGGAAAGAAGGCCCCAGCAGTAAAAACAAAGAAGCATCTCAGAAGGCAATATTGTTTAAATACCTAAGGCTACTGGAGTAGAGAGAAGGACATACAATATAGTTTTGAGGACTGAAAAGAGAATAGGAGACCACTCCTTGCACAGAATACTCACTAACCAAATGCATCTTCACTCAGCTGCCTGTACTCATTGTTGAATGAAACACAAAGTGATATCTTTTCCTTCCCCTAAGAAACTTCAAGCATTAAGTAACCATTATAGGAGACTCAGGACTATCTTCCTTGTGCACATGGAGCTAAGTTGCTGCTCATTACATTCACACCAAAGGTGAGAGACAGATAATAGTAAACTGGCCTGGAAAGACTTAAAAATCAACACACATATGCACAATGGTACTTTGGGAAGGTTCCCAGAATAGGGCATTTCTAGCTGCTTTTTTGTTCTTTGACATTTACTGGGGAATAACAAATAGGGATGAATCATTGGAATGAAGGTCTGCAACTATGAATGGTTCTGGGTTTGTTACATACTGAGGCTCCAGTCAATTTGAAAATAGAAAATGGTCCCTGGTTTTTAAAATGGTAGAAGACAAAAGAATGGATATTTCTCACTTCATTTCCTACTCCTTTAGGCATTCATCTTATGGCATTAGGTGATAACATTTCCTATTCCACTAACTTACTTCATGGTGAAGAAAGAGCGATGAATTTTTCATGGCATGCCTGATGAGACCATTAAATAGGCCAAAGTTCCATCAGTTTCCATGTCACTATAACAACCATTACTGCGGGGGAGTCTGAAATTCCATCCAGGACTTGACAAAGAACCTCTGGAGGATGATTGCAAAAGCTCATCCTAAAAGGAATTTCTGGATGTTTTGCTTTGAAGCATGGTGTTTTTTCTGCTGTGTTTTTCTGATAATATATTACTCATTTCAGTCTGAACGGATTACTTAAGTGGATGAGGGGAATACAACAAAAATTCCAGAAAATATTACCTACAATCTGAAAAAAAAATGGGTCTTAGTCACTAACAAAGTCAAAAATATTCTTGCAACTGTGCAATGAGTCCCTGAAAGCCTCTGGAGAAAATAGTTATAGATCTGACTTTGTCTCAAACAGGCTGGTTAAATTCTAATGATGGTTTTGTTTATGTGTGGTAGTAAGGTAAAAAAAATAAGGTTTCACAACATTCCTTCCTTCCTACAAAGAATATGTCACCCCTATAATAAATGTTGGTACACAATAACCACTGCCCTCCTGTAGCCCTTACCTCAGCAATTTAGATATTAACCAGATGGACCTAGTAGAGATGGTCACATGAGATTACTTGTCTATTGCTTTAACCCTGAGAATAATAAGAATAGTCTTAGGTCACATAGAGTTTAGATATTAAGGAAATAAACATTGTATTAGCTCATTGACATAGTTAGATATTCTTAAAACAATTGTGGTTAGGTAAGGATAATCTGTAAGGTTACTATTTTCTGCCTATGCTTTAGAAACTTCCTTAATATTAACCACAAGACTGCCATTATAGCCTGAAGAAAAATGTATATAAACCCAGACTTCCCCAGAATAAAGTGGGATTGATTGCACCAGAACTAGAGTCTGTGTCTTTCATTCTTCATCCTTTGCTGATGCTATTTCCCTGCGCCTCGTTTACCTGTGTGGAACCCATGGACTCCTGCTAAGGCTGGACCCGTACAAGTGGCACCCAATGTGGGGCACTCTGGTAAACCCCCCATTTATTAATATTAATTTCTTTCCTTTTCGAGGCAGCTAGGATCCTGCCTGGGGTGCCGTGGACCCCTCGGTATAGAAGGCCAAGAAAGGAGAGGCAGGGATAGACAGAACAACTACCATGGGAGCCAGTAAAAGCAAAGAAAGAGCATTATTTATTGATATTGCTAAGCACTTATTAATTAAAAGAGGAACACATGTAGGAACAGCTCAATTAAAAAGATTTTTTCATTTTGTGCAGGAATGGGTCCCTTGGTTTCCTGAACAGGGTACCTTAGATGGTAAAACCTGGAAAAAGGTAGGTGATGCTATGCACACGCATCATAGATTATATGGCAAAGAAAGAGTCCCTGCTGACACTTTTGCATTGTGAAATCTTTTAAGGGACTGTTTAGACCCTACACATGAAAGTTAGCAGCCAAGTAAAAAGGTAAAATCACCAGATGAAATGTCAGAAAAGAAGACTTTGCTGACAGTCTCGGTTAAAAAATATACAGAGGAAACTCAGAGTGAAAGTGAATTAGATGATGATGAAGACAGGGAAAAGGAGAAAGGTCTGCCTGATCAGCTCTCCTTGTCTGATGAGGAGGACTTGGAAGAAGCCACTTTCAGATATCATAATGAGGATCCACTTTTGGTGGCTCCTGTTGTGCTGGCCCTTCCTAATCCCCCAGATAAAATAAAAAGGAAAGTCCAAAAGGTAGGATAAAAACTGCCCTTTTGTGCTAGGTTTGAGGCTTACTGTTGGAGCACTTGCCTAGCACAAGTGAGTCACTGTGTTCAAACCTGAGCAATACATAAAAAATAAATAAATTAAATTTAATTTAAAATAGGATTCTGTTCTTTTTTAAACTCTCACTTGTTCTTTCTATGCTGATATTATATTCATACTACAGCATTAAAGCTGCTATAAGCACTAACCTCTAGCTGTTCATACTAACATGCTTTCCATTCTATAAAATCTAAACCTAACAGAGTAGCTGCCTGACTTGGTACCCTTAATATGAATGTGATTAATTTGTTGTACCCTCTAAAACTAATAGCTGCCATGTGGTCTTTAATGCTAAAGAAATATTCTTACTATTTCATATTAAAATAATATAGTAGTTTTCCTGAGACTTTAAAGATGATTGAAATATCCACAGTGACCATCTAAATCACATAATAGCTCCCCTGTAGACTTCAATAATATTGCTGTTCCATATCCTTTTTTTAACAGTATATGCTTACAATAACATGGAAAATTATACAGGGGCTGTTCTGTCCTTTAATATTAGTATAATTTGTCTGATATTACAACATCAGAAATAGATATCACAACAATTCAGAGTACTGAAATACCAATATAATATCTGAACTAGAGCATCAAGTACAAATACAGAAGCTGTGCTGTGGCCTATAATTCTAATGTGTTATTCATAGCCTAGTATTTAAAATGAATATACTAGCTCCCCTCCACCTTGAAATACTAATATAACATCCATATTATCACCTAAATAAGCAATTAAATATATGTCCTGTAGTCTTTAATATTACTATATGCCATCTTTTCCATAAACCCTGAAGCCAATATAATAACTTATATGTGGATTTTAATATTCATTTAATATCCTTGATATAACATCTAAAACTAGTAAACAGGTGTTCTGTAGCTTTTAACATTACCAAATTTATATTATATAATCTTATGCTAATAAAATATCTGCATTTTTTGCATTAAATAATTTTATGAGTTATCATTAAAATTAATGTATTTACTACCTTGATTTTAATCCTAAGATGATATGCATAATTTTAGTTTCTAAAAAAGGCCTAAAGGTATATTTATTACTTTCAATTCTAATGTGATATCCATACTATGACATATCAAATTGATATGATAGGTGCCTTTTAAAATTGATATAATATTCATATTATAGGAAGTACAACTAATATAATAATGGCCTTGAGGTTTTAATACTATTACATTATCCAGAGTATAGCATTTATTATTAACATAATAGCTTCTATAGACCTTGGATATTGACAGAAGAGGTGTGCGATAACATCCATAACAAATACAATAGCTATATGTAGTCTATTATGCAAAAATAATATCATAATAAAACACCTCACGATAATGCAATATCTGTCCTTTGTTATTAATAGTAATGTAATATCAATACTACACCATCCAAAAGGGATATAATATTTGTCCCGTGGATTGTAGTCCTATTTTAGAATCCATAGTATTATAGAATTCTCATGAGTAGGGTTGCTCTTCATGAGCTTCACTGGCAGGGAGCAGAGAGGTAATACAGAGCATTAACTGAAATGAGGAAGCAAGTTATCAATAGGCTCCTTTAAAAAAAAACAGTAACTGAAAGTGTTCAGAAGGCAGCTGATCAAGTCATATAAAAAGCATTGTCTTTGTCCCACTTCTCTGGGAAGAACATGTCACCAATATTGCAACTGCAATGATACAACCCTCAGTCACACACAGGGTTCCATGCCATCTGGGATTTGACCCTTCAGATCTGAGTTGAAGTTTTGCACCTGAGACCAACCAGGTGGCCCCTAAGTTCCATGGTCTCTTTGTGAGGATCACCATACACCATACCCTGAGAACACAGCTGCAGATGTGAGGACATGAGGTGGGACATATATAGAATACACTCCCTTGCTGCTCCTTGCTAACACAAGAGCAGAGGACAAAGTCTGTGGGCTGTGTTTCCAGGTTGTCTCAATCTCACACTGACATAAATTGTTCTGGGCTTCATGCTTTGCTCTAATCACTGTATTTGCCTAATTTGGATTTCAGTAGGGAAGCTTTGGTCATAATATATCACTTTAAAATTTTTATTTTGTCTACGTTGGTCTAGCTGTCATAAAAATCATAATTTTAAAAGAATGTTTGTTCTTGTGATTTTTCTATTGAGAATTTGGCACATTACACCTGTGTCTTGGATGCTTTTCTACAATGGGAATAGTACAGTCCTCAGAACTTGCTTCCTCAGTGTTTGGATGTGGTGATGCTGTGCTCCAGAGTGTGAAAGTCATGACTGGGACAACTGGGTACAGAACCAAGTTGAGAATATTTGTAGAAATATATATTAGATGCAAGGGACTAACTCAGGTAGGTTTTATTGATGCACTTGTTTGTGGGACTTCTTTGTTGAAACAGTGAATCAGTTTCCAGGGGAATCAAACCCCTCTGAAACCCAGGATCCATCACCCTTATTCTGTGATTTCTTTTTTCTCCTGTTTTGGAGAATTAATCAATGATCTCAGCAAAACATTTTTAGGCATTTTCCAAGATTGGTCAATGAAGAGAAAATATCATTAGCTGACCTTGTTACTTAAAGTCTTTTTACAGTTACTTGGAAACTGACTGACCTTCTGTTTATTTCATGATCCTATCAGGCCTGTCAAAGCTCATAAGTGTCTATTTCTCCTTCCTGAAAAAACTTAGTGGATAGGGAATGTTATCACATAATGCCATAATGTCATAAGATGAATACCTACAGGAGCAGGAGATAAAATGAGAGAATTTTCATGACATTGATTTTTACCAGCTTAATAAACAGGGACTATTTCCTTTTTTCAAATTCACTGGTGCCTCAGAGCTAACCAAACTCAGCACCATTCAGATTTGCAGGTCTTCCTTGTGGTGATCCTCCCAAATTGTTGTTCCCCAGGAAATTTCAAGGAACACAGAAGCATTCAGCAATTCACTATTTTGGGAGCCCTCTGTTAGGGGTGATTGCACATATGTGTATTGATATTCAAGTCTTTTCAACCCAGTGTTCTATCATCAGACTGTCACCTTTGTGGGAAGGTAATGAGAAGCCAATTAGTTCTGGGTGCACAAGAAAGATGGTTCTAAGTCTTTGAGATAGTTTAATTTTTGATATTTCTAAATAGAAGAGAAGGAGATCAGCTTCTTGTGTTCATTCAAAAGTGGGCACAGGGCACTCAGTGAACCTGCATTAGATTAATGACTATTCCCTGAAGAGAGTGGTTACCTAGTCCTTTTCCATTTTTCAAAACTGAATTGTCAGTTCTTCTCTCTCCTCCAGTAACCTTAGCTATTGAATAAATATTGCCTTATAAGTTGTTTATTTGTTCTACTGGGGGCTTCTTTCCAAAATTTAGTTAGAAGAATAGAAAGAAACTGTCTTCAACAACACATACAAAATGAAGTGACCTGCTGTGACTTTGAAAGAAGCAATACAGACATTCTTGAAAGAAATAGAGAAAGAGAATTCCACTCCTATGGTTAGGACCATGGTATTGAACAAAGTTTTGGCAATTTCACACCATCATTTATTTTTGATAAAAATTGCATTCATGAATTTTATGATCAAAAATTTTCATCTGTGTGAGAAATTTAGAAATGGAAACAAAAATGCCAGTTCCTTGCTATTTAATGGATTACCTGGAACTTTGCCTGCTGCCTCACAAACTTTTCCAAAATCTCCCTGGAAATATAACAGTGCCACTGTTATGGGACTATGGAGACAAAGAAATGGGATTTCTGATTTATTTTTCTTTGAAACCAGATGCTGATGTGAATTCACTTAGATGGGAAAGCTACAGGTTTTGGACAATAGAATTATCTGGTGCCAGTGATCCCTTGTAGTGTACCCACATCATACAATGAAAAGAAATAATGAAACAATTTTAAATTTCACAGGAACCATTGGAAGGTCTAATGCACAGGCAGTCTATTTCTGAAAATTAGTCAAGAAAAACTTCTGGTGGAGTAGAGTAGAAACAAGGACAATGTAGAAGTAGATTTCCCCTCTTTCAATGTTGGCTCACATCATGGTAGAGCTGTGTTATCCCCTGTCCCTCTCCTTTCTGTGTTGTGTTTTCTGTATGTTGGTGCATTACAGACATATGACACAAACATTAGGGTTCCCAAAGTGTACATATATAAATGGCCTTATACACCTGATGACAACTTCAAAAGCATATACTAGAATAATCTCAGGGGAAAAAATGGCAAAAGTATTCACGCCTTGTAAGGCATAATGACTTCTTCAGGACCACCCACATGGTCAGAAGAAGGAAATGGATCTGATCCAAACTGTCTCTCCAAACCAGGTGAGTTGGCTATACCTGGGACAGTCTGGGGACCAGAAACAGGGTATGTTGGTGTAGCCATGTCAACTTGTGTATATGTCAAGAAAAGATGGGAGAAACCTGCATCTCAGTGGGTCATTCAAACCATCTTGTATGAGAAAGGGCTTTCTTTGTGTATGGAGTCTCCAAGGAAGTGACCTCACTTCCTTGGCAGTAGAACACACAGAACTTGGAACTCTAGTAGCTAAGCACCCACATTCCAGATAAACTCGCATTCTGCTTGCTTGTGTTGAGATAGCAAGTCTAGAGCCATGCATTCTTGCTGTCTACTCATTTTGGATGCTTATTTCTCAGGAAAGTTCCCAGTAGGGGACTTTCCCAAGATTGGAAGAACTGTATTAATGTTGGGACCAACAACTCTGGTGATATTTCCTAAGAAGACAGAGGTAAAAGAGGACAGGCCATTGGAAGTGAGTAGAAGTGAGTAGAGTCTAACCCTTCACTCATTTAGATAGCACCAGACCCTCAAAATTTTTGTCTGTGTGTGTTTATTTGTTTCTCATATTTGTGACTCATTGAATTTGATGTTGCTCAAGCTGTGATACTATCCTTTAAAAGAGCGTCCCCTTACATCATTCCCTCCACACCTCTGAAAGATATAACTACATATTTGAGTGAGTGCAAACTAGTACTTCACAAGTCCTAGTAACTATACTTTTTAGCAAGTCTAATCTAAATACCTTAGAGAGCCTTTCTACTCACCTCAGAGAGTCTGCAATACACACCTCAGAGAAAACTTTTGATTCACCACAGAGAACTTTCCAATACACTGCAAATAACCCATTTATTCACTTAAGTGAACACTTACACTCTAATCAATAAGGCTTCCTACTCATAAAGCCCTTCTACATCCTTGAGGACTCTCCCTACATGTCAGAGAGCCAGCCCTACATCAAAAGCAGAACCCACTTAACACCTCAGAGAATCTTGGCTTTACACCTCAAACTCAATACCCTACACGTCTAAATAATGACTGCCTACTGATACCAAGAGCTTTTTCTACACACTTCAAATTTCCATTCATATACCCCATAGGGACACTGTCTCCACACTTTATTCAGCAACACTTATACAACTCAGAAATCCTTTCTTATACACCCAGAGAGTAGTTCCCATAAATTCCTGTGAGATGTTATTTCAGACCTCAGAATTCCCATGCTACAAACAACAACATACCCTACTACATAACTCGGATACAAATTACTACTCACCAAAATGTCCTTTCTACTCACCTCTGAGGGTTGGCCTGACAAACTTCAGAGAAGACACTGGATACACTGTTGAGTTGCCTTCCTAAAAATTGTAGGGATTCCCCCTATTATACTCAAAGAATACTCCCATTACATCTCATTGTGTTCTACCTAGTCATATCAGATAGATTTCATTATTCTTTTCTGAGCGCCCTAACTACACAAAAGAGAGCACTCCTATGCAGACAAACCCTCTATAACTCTCATAGATTCCTCCTGCACACTTAAGAGAGGCCTTCCTACACACCTCAAATCATCTGCACTGCAAATCTCAGAGAATCTTCCCTTCACACTTCAGTGAACACTTTCTACACACATAATAGTCACCTCTCCACACATCTCAGAGCCCTACCTACTCATATCAAGTGCCCTTTCTGCAGAATTCAGAGGGCCATCCATAGACACCTTAGACACATTTTCCACACACATTATTTATCAATCACTGTATCAATGTTGGGACCAAAGAACCATTGCTACACACCACACACCATGCCTCTACATACCTCAGAATGCCATAATTTTACTATTCAGATGGCGCTGTTACACACCTCATAGAACCCTCCGTTCAAACTTCAGTTTGTCCTCATTTACCTCAGATATCTCTCCTTACTTACCATAGATGTTCATAAATACACACCTCAGTTAACTCTTAATTTTTACCAATAAGCACCCACCTAATACACCTCATTCAATAGTCCTCCCTAAACATCTGAGAGGCTCCTATACAAACTTCAGAATGCCCTTTCAACAATCCTTTGAAAACCCTACCTACACATCTCTTGTAGCCCTCAAAACTAGCCAAAAAGTCCTCCACATTTACCTTCATGGGCCAAAACCACAAACCGAAAAAAAACCCCAAAGACACTCTTTTGAGTGTCCTACCAAAACAACTCACGGTTTCTCTCTTCTATCCTCAAATATTCCTCTCACCACAACTGAGTTTATTCTTTCTACTCATATTAGAGACTAGTCACTGTTGAAGTCCCTCCCTACATAACTGAGATAGCATTTCTACTATGTCAAACAGGCCTCCCATACCCCTCAAAGGTCCCTCTGCCCACCTAATATAGACCTCCCTATAGAAATTTCACAGTCCTCCAAACACACATCAGAATGCTATCCCTCTGAATTTTAGTTATACTTCACTACACACTTCAGTTAACCTACATGGCAAGGTTCAGAGTCCAGCCTACTCATCTTGATGATTCCTAACTTCAGACCATATAGATCACCCTTCCACACTTCATGGGACTCTCCCTTCTACATCCACTTGTCCTCTTTACTCATCTAACAGAGATCTCACTACTCACATAAAAAAATACAAACACAACTAATAACTCTTTCTTCTCATCTAAGTTCACCCTATATGTACAACTGAGTGAGCCCTCCCAACTCAACTGAAAGAACCCTCACACACGTCTTGTAACTCCCTAACCATCCTGCACACCACATAAAATCCACAAAGCACATTTCAGAGGCCACATGCTACCAAATTCAGAGAAAGTTCTCTACACACCTCAGTTTAACCTTCATACACAACAAAATGTACCCTCCATTCTCAAAATTAGAGCAGTTCCTACACACATCAGAGAAGTCCCTACATATCTCAGTGAGTACAACCATACTTCTTTACAAGAAGAAACATTGTTTCTTTGCAAGCCCTCTATAAATACCTCAAAGAGCCTATACACTCACTTCACAGAGGCCTCACATTCACATCTCAGAGAACAATTTTGACTCTCCACCATAGCCTTTTGTTTACTCCATAAATACTGACTCTTACTCTGAACCTACTCTAACTCTAAGCATAAACCTAAGTCCTTCCTACATGCCATAGAGTCCTCCCTGACCCTGAAACTGACCATGACTTGACCCTGACCCTAAACCCTAACCCTAGGCCTAACCTAACCCTAAACTCATAGTGCTCTCCTTTCTACACCAGTTTTTTCTCTGTACTATCTCGCCAAACTCTTACTACTCATCTCAAATGGCCCTCCAAACACAGCTCAGAGTTCTTTCTACAATTTCCAGTGCACACACCCTGTAAAACTCTGTGAGTCATCCCAACTCACTTCAGGGGCCCTCTCACACACAAAAAGGAGCCCTAGGACAAGCACCACATAGCCCTCTTACACAATTCATACACACCTTCTTACACAGCTCAGAAGTTGCACACTACCAATCTTAGAGATCCCTCTCTACACATATCATAGTGTGCTCCATAAACATCAATGGAAACCATCCTTATATCAAGAGTAGTACCTACTTGTGTAGACAACCTCAGGTAGATGTCCATGTATACCTTATTGAGTACAAATTATATTCCTATACAAGACATTTTTACTAACTATACCTCTATGTGGTGCTCTTTAAACACCTCAGAGAGAATTTCTACTCACCTCACAGATCCCTCACTACACATCTCAGAGATCTCTTTCCACTCACCTCAGAGGTCTTTCCTATACACTGCAAAATCCTTACTTATCCCATTATGTGAGCTCTCCCTCTCACAGCAAGAAGTCCACTGACAAACCTTATAAATCCCCCCTACACCTTGCAGAAGGCCCTCCATACATACATCAGAGAGACTTTCCTACACAAAGTGAACTTGTTTTAACACCCCAGAGAACATTTTCTATACATCACAAGCTCATTCCCCTACACTTCTAAGTAATCCCACCCTACTCACATCAAGATTCCTTCCTACACACCTCAAAGTGCCATCAATACACAGCTTATGGGTGTTTCCTCAATACTTTATTGAGCAACATCCAAACAACTCACAAAGCCCTCCATATACATCCCAGCAAACACTCTTTAAAAATATCAGAGAGATGTTAATTCAAACCGCAGAATGCCCATGCTACACACCTCAAACAGTGCTACACACTCAACAAAGATAGATCTCACTTCCATCCAAAAACTCTCCCCACACATCTCTGGGTGCTGCATATACATACCTAAGAGGGCCCCCATCATTCTCCATTGAAAGCCCTCAAAAACACTTCAGAGATGTTGTAAAGATTGTGAATTCAAAGCCTGCCTCAGCTACTTACTTAGGTCCTGAGTAACTTAGCAAGACAATTTCTCAAAATAAAAAATAAAAAGTGATGCGAATGTTTCTCAATGGTTTAGCACCTTTGGGTTCAATCGCTTGTCCCCCCCCCAAAAAAAAAGAAAGGAAAAAGTGTCCTAGTCAAGTACAGTGACTCATGCTACCTCAGTAATTAAAGTAGTAGGATCACCAAACCAAAAGCCAGCAATTTACCAAGACTGTTTCAAAATAAAAACTAAAAAGAACTAGGTATATAGTCCAATGGAAGAATGGTACTGGGTTCAATTCCCAGTACCACCTCTACCCCCACAAACATGTCCCATAAACCAACCATGAAGATGCATACTGTGCTTATTTTATTTCTGAATATCACTGGCAAACATAATGCCAAGGCTCTTCTATCTTAAAAATGAACACACTGAGCTAGGCATGCTAACAAGGATCACAAGTTCAAAGGTAGCCTTAGCTTTGTAGCAAGGTTCTAAACAATAAAACAAGACCCTAAGCAAATTACCAAGGCCCCATCTCAAAGTGTTAAAAAAGGCTAGAGATGTGACTCAATGGTGATGCACAATTGGGATCAATCCCTGGTATCAAAAAAAAAAAAAATGCCCCAGAACACACTGGATTTAAGTAATACCAAGAATTCAATGGATTTCTGACATAAAATTAGAATTTTGTTTCAGGTATCTAGCAGCTATTATCTTTCAAGAAAAATAAATTATAAAATAAATTTTGGGATTTGATAAAAAGGCAATATTTCCCTTCCTCTGTATAACTATATCCAAATTATTATTTTAAATTTCCTACTAGCCCATCTCTCCTGCCCCATATTAAATACAAAACAGCAGCTCTCAGTGAAATCTCAGCAGAAGCTAGGAGGTCTGGTACAATAGACACAAAGCTGTAGACCTTGAAGCAAAGAAAAATAGGCTGTAAAGTATTCATTCTGCCAACAAGATGGGTATCCTTAGGTAAATAATAACCCTTCAGAGAACAGGAAATATATTATCTGAAGCTTTGGTTGAATAAATGACTTCTCTGGAGTTATCCAAGTGTTTCAGCATATCAAATCCCAACCCATGACTTGTGACTTAAAATGCACATCCCTTTCCATATGCCTTTTTCTCCCTCAGAGCACAAGCATCCACATGCAATGCAATGGGTGAAAGTGACCATATTTTACCTACTGCCACAAATCTGTACAGCAGAATCTCTGGCAAAGTGAGGGAAGGCTTGCCAGGTAATCTATGTGTCATGACACACTGGCAGCCAGTCATGTAAGCTCCTTTCTGGTAATTATAACATTCCTAGGGGTATTTTCATTTTGAATATGTAGACTTGTTCTAAATATGTGACTGAATTTACATTTTAATTCATTCACTTTAATGAGCTCTTTATTTTATATCATCTGTGTATTACTACTTTGACTTGTAAAATGGGCTGTCACATGCATGAAACATTATATGCCTACCTGCTCTATGTGCTCTCAATACTACTTAAAATTTACTCTTGATGAACCTTAAAATGTAGTAGAGTCAATATGCATATAGCACATTGAAAAACTATGCTGAGACCACAAAAACATATCACAAATGTTCTATGCATTTTTAAAACTGCAATTATTCAGGTTATAAGACTAGCAAAAATATTTAAATGTCAATTTAAAATGATTATTTAACAATTAGGATAATATTATGCAATATATCATTATTTGTGAACTAGTAAAAAACAGAAATATGGGATGGAATAATTTATTATGATGAGACAGGCATAGTAAAAATGTTGGAGTGAATGTAGAATATTTGAGTAAGCACAAGAAAGTTACACAATGTTGTGTTTCCTAAAACAACAGGGAATGAGAGAAATAAAAGGTCATTATTATGACTTCATCTAGACAGTAAATTCACATTGTTTACAAAGCAATTAAATAGGGTAAGCATCTCCTCCATCCCAAATATGTACTATTAGGCTTGCTGCTGTTTTATTCAATAGTCATTTGTTCACCTAATTCAGATAATAATTCACCAATATTTTGGCATCCTCGAAGAGTGAGGGATGGCCTTCTCTTAAATATTTTCATCCTATCAATTGAATGTGGCTTGAAAAAATCCTGAAAGAATGAAACACAAAAGTGAAGTTATCAATATTTTAATGCTGAAGAAAACAATGTCATTCTGGGTTTCCTGGGAATCTTCAAAATAGGAATATGATGAATATAATCAGCAAATTGTACTTTGCAAAACATCACAAAATTCAACCTTTTGTTTAAAAAGACGCATTTGCTAATTAATGCTATATTCATTTGACATTAAAAGAAAAGCAAAATTTTTCATAATTAGAATTCAATCATAATAATGAAATTTAGAAGGAGTGAAAATTTTCTTAAAATGTACTTTCTAAAACATTCTATCCCTACAAATCACAATCACATTGGAATCAGTCAGTAGATAACCTCAGATATAACTATGGGTTAGGAGAGGTAAAGAGGAAAGGATAAAAAATAATCTTTGACCTTTTACTATCCCATTTTTATGTATTAGAAAATTTTCTCAAAGAAGTTCCCTGGTCCAAGTCAGACAAATAACAAATAATTAGACTTAAAAACAGGATTGCCATTGACTTTATCTTCCAAATTGTAGCATCTCTGAAATCAGTATGAATTTCACAATTAATAGGATGTCAAAATATAATTGAGAGCATGTTTTTTTTCTTATACATACATAAATGAATGATACAATTCATGGTAGTAGTCTTACAAATGAAACAAAGTACTTCCTCTCAAACCCATTTCTTCAACAATTTCCCCATCATTTCTTTCTGATTTAATTTCTGACTTGCAATGAGCAAGTTTACCAGATCATCATTATAATACAAGCATTATCCTACATAAGTGTAAGGTTCTCATAAACTCCTTTATGCTTGGATGGGGTTGTGGCTCAGTGGTGGAGTGCTTGCCTGGCATATGTGAGGCACTGGGTTCAATCCTAAGGACCACATAAAAATAAATAGACAAAGGAATTGTATCTATCTACAACTAATATTTTAAAAAAAACTTCTTTATGCTAAAATACATGTTTTACCAACCACCTCTGTTTACCTATTTCTGTCTGTGTCTTGCTTATTGTCTCATTCTAAGGCTTTATTCTAAGTAGTTGAGTTTGCTGAACAGGTGACCTCTGCATAAGATACTAGTTATGTAATAATTTTTGTTTGCTCAGAGGCTGAATGGAGGGTATGATATACAAATTTACAAGTAGCAATAATTTTGTTCCTTACCAACTCAATGTTATATTAACTATACATTTAAAAATAAACACTACAAGAAAAAATATAAAATCACACTTACTGAAATAGCAAGACTTACAATTATACTGCAATAAAGACTTTTTTCACTCGTAAGCTGTAAAATAAGAGATGAACTTTGGTAAATTATTGAAAACACTTCATGCCTTCGCTTGGTTTGTTTATAAAACCACACTGACAAGTACATTCTGCTGAATATTTTCTATTAATTTATCTTTTAGATTACTATTCCACTTTTCAACTGTATCTAAGGTGCAATTAAACCTATCTATTGGGTTCTTCATTTTAGTTACTATATTTTATCTGTTTCAAAATTTCCTTTTGTTTTCTATAGATCCCACTTCTCTAGTAAAATTTTTAATCTCAGCTTGCATTTTCATAACTAGATTAGTTATCATGTTTTAATGCCTCTGTAACTCCCAAGACTGTGTAATCTGTATCAAGACTATTTTAATGCTTTGAATCATTCCTGTTCTTAAGTTTTATCTCTTGGTCTTACTGTACACTTAGCAATTATTTATTGACTGCCAAGTACTCTATGTGAATGATTTTATGAAATGCTTGTTGGAAAAATATACAGATTCTAGATGCTGTTACCTTCCACCAAAGAAAATTTTATTCTTTTTTAGAGGTAAGTCAAAGTAGATGAACAGATCAACTCAATCCAATCAGAGTGCTTGAGATTGAGTTTGAACACTATTATAAAGATTGCCTGCCTGTGGTTTTTCCTCACTCTTATGAAACAGCCCTTCAACAGATTCCACTGTAACCTGAGCCAGAACAGCAAACTATCAAAACCTCCATGCAACTACTCCAATGCTTTTTGCTTATTTTTTCTAATGTACCCAGCTTTTACCCTTTTTCTCTACTCAGTTTAAGATTTAGAAAACATAGGAGAAAACCCAATACAGAATGTGACTGTATCTTTCTCTCCTGAATCTTAAATGACTCAGCAGATCTACAATCTATTCAAAAGAATTTTAGTATAATAGCACTTCTAGTAGTTTCAGCAGAAGCTTTTGTCTTCTACAAGCTACTCCATCTTATGCAAAATTGGAGGTTTTGATGTGGATTTATTTATTTTTCTTTATTTTTGCAGTGCTGGGGATTGAAACCAGGGCCTTGTGCTTACAAGGCAAGCACTCTACCAACTGAGCTATCTCCCCAGCCCTGATGTGGATTTAAAGATAACATAACACAGGTGTTTTACCAAGCAAGGAGGTAGTCAATAAAACCAATAGTTGAATCCAAAAAGAAATCTGTTTAGTGTAGGACTGTCTTAAATGGTATCTCATATGTGACTGCCAAATTTATCAAGCTACTTTCATGGTCAGTCATCAATGCCATTCATTTAGACATACTAGGTATTTAAGATGAACTGAGCTTTGTCATTCTCATCTCTCTAAATGAGTCTGAAATAAGACTTTACCCTAGAGACATGAGAATCCCTCTAGCAAGACATCAAGCATGGTAATTATGTCAACCCCAACAGAGTCATCAAGAAATCTATATTCTACAAAAGTTCTAAGAGCTGGTAGCTCATAACTACCAACTTCTTAGACATCAAACTTTTTAAACACAGTCATATGGTTACTGATGTCTAACCAAGTATATAGACATTATTTCAGAATCTGGGCATACAACTTTTTTAATTGGAACCTTCCAATTTTAAAATTTTTGAAAACTGGGACCTGCCTATTGTTTATGACAAATATGAATAAAATTTAGAAAGTATAACAAATGATTTAAATACATACTAACATCAATTATATATGGATTCAGTATACATTATGGCATAGAGTCTGGCTATTGGAAACAGCAGTCAATAACCAAATGAGGCTAATGGATATCTGAAGGAAGTTAGTACAGTGTTGTACCATAAATGTGAAATACACTTTAAATTTCAAAGATTTAGTGGGAAAAATAATATAAAATAATTAAATAATTTTAATGAATATCACAGAAAAGGAAAATAGAAATGGTAGCTGCTGGGAGAAAAAGTGAAATGAGAATTACTGATTAACTGGTACAGATCTTCAGGTGTACAAGATAAAAAGGATTCTCATAGACAGATAATGGTGATGGTTGCAAAACAACATGAAGAATTTTCATAATAACAAACACAATAATGGTTAAGTCAGTACATATTAAGTGTACTTTTAGAAAACTAAAAATCCTTAATTGCAAAGGACAGTAATATGCATTTATTATCTCACAAAATTTTAACTTTAATTAAATTTTAATTGTTATTCTGAAAATGCAGAAAAGATATTTTGGATATATTTAAGTAAAATACATTACTAAATAAAATCCATCTTTAAAAAAATTTTAAAAATACTTGTTCAAAAGCTTCCTAGAGAGGACAGAAAAAGTCCTTCCCATGTATGAACTAATTTCTCAGTGAAAAATATAAAGACTGTCTGTTTAGCTAAATATTTCCCAAGAATCAGATCAATAATGTTAGATTGGAGCTACAGAGTTGGGTAGTGGAATAATGAGTTTCAGATATTATCAGATTCAGATGTACCAAAAGTGTAAAATATTTGAGTATTCCATGTAAAAAGGAGGAGGGAGAAAAATAATGACAAAAACAGGAAAACCTTCATTTACACTAGTCCCATGGAAATAACTTTGATAGTTGCTATTATTTTATTTAAATGAAATAATTTTATTTTATACAGGCAAGAAAAGCTACTTCAGGAACTACTAATTTAAAGTATGCAGTTGTATACAGAAAACAAAAGCAACAACTTGTGACTGCTCAGCACACAGCATCCAAAGCAATCAGGCTAGCCCCTCAATATAATTACTTTTTAAGGTAACTGTGACCACAAAATAGGTTTCTTACATGAAGATCTGTACATTATTTGAAAGTACTCAAATGATGTCTTGATGTGAACCATACATCCCAGGGACTTAATATTTTTAATTATATGGCTCCACTGTGGGAATGTGGGGATGTTTTGGTAGAAAAATAAAAAATGGAGGGAGTGGAGTGGTCTAAAATAACCACTGAGTGAATTACACTGAAGCTTTTATTTGTGAGATATCCTTATTTTTTATGCCAGAGTGGCTGCAAAATGAAAAACAAATTAACAAATATATTTTGTTTACAATACATAAACATTTAGGTATTGAGATAGCATGAGAATTTTTGAACTACATAAATAAGTTCAGTTTTGATACATGGAAAGGGGTATCACTGAGCAATATATACTGTAGAAGATATTTCTAACAGAGCTTTCTGACAGTTCTTAAAGAGATTGATCAGTATCAGAATATAGCACAATTGTGATTCAATAAATATGGCACTACAAAATTTCTTAACTGAAAGTTTTAAATATTTTACAGGAGTACAAATTCATTTTAGTTTCTTGTGTTATTTAAACATACTCTTTTAAGTGGTACATCAGAACATTATAACTCAGTTTGCAAGAAAACCACGCTAAAGTTTTGCTTTGTTTGTTACTCCCCTTCAACAATTGAAGAGTGAACAACACTAAATATTAGGGCACTGCTTACTTGGATGGATAATGCCATCCAAATTATCTTTAATAAACAATAATGAATGCTATGTTTTCTCTTATTAAGTAATCACAGGCACTTCATTACTTGACACATGCATATGCTAAAGATGAATTATTACTCAAAACATTCACATGTCTTAACTTGTCAGAAGAATAAAATATAACAAGATCATATACGGAATGAAATAATACAGGAAAGATTAATGTAAACAAGAAAACATACAACTGTAATGGTACTGATTTTGAAATATTCTATTATTATTTTACAACATAGTTACCAAGGTGGGGATATTTTCTTTCATAAATATTTCAGTTCCCTAATTCCTCTGCAAAATTTTGCATACTTGATGAATATTTATTTAGTGCACAGGGACATTGAAATATTCATGTTCTGACTCCTATAGTAGATACACTTACACAATTGCTTTAACAAATTTTTTCTTGGATATTTCCTTAACTTTCCCTCCCAAAAGAAACTCATCCAAAATAAAATAAGCCTTCTCAAAATGAAAGATGATATCAAGTTCACAACACTGTCAAGTAATTTACACATAATACTTAATTATTTCCAGGCTACTTAATTCATTTTCCTGATCCTCAATAGCACAGCAAAAGGCATGCTAGAATATTTTTTGTAAATGATCTTCAGATCGCACCACTAAAGGAAGCACATTTGGGTTCCCTTGATAAATGGTCTGAAAAAGTTCTCATGGGATCTTTTCCTTCTCTTTGCATGACATTGGGACTTACCATTTCAGTAGTCTACACTTGACCTGACAACTGAAAAACAACAAACACTGCATGGCACCTTCTGGCCATGGTCATGGTGGAGCATAGCAAGGGTTACTGAGGGGAAACCCCTGGAAATGTGCTAAGGAAATAAGCCATGCTGCTGTGGTGAGGCAGATTTCAAGAGATGGAACATCTGGCAGAGTGCATTGAACAAAAATGAAGATGGGTTTATATGAGAAAAGATATATAATTAGAAAAATAGGACGAAGCTAGAAAGATGGACAGGATTTTAGGACTTTAGAATATAGTGCCAAGAACTTTTAGGTGTCATATGTGTTTTATTTTCACAAGAAGATTCATGAATTTTTGCACCATTTTAATATAAAAAGAGAGCTCTTTAAATGTGTATCTTAGTATGGCTGAGTCTGTTCATCCCTACCTCCAGCACATACACAGAGACAATTATAAACTCTAGACAAAGGAACAAAAGGAATCCTACCTGAAAACATTAAAGAAGGACTAATTCAGGACACAGAATAGAGGTCCATTTAACACTTGAGAAATGCAATGTCATGGCCTTGAGATGGGCACAGGTTTTTCTTCATCTTTTTGCTTGAGGAGAGTCCACAGGGTGGAGAGTAAAAACATCTTTAAAGGAACCTGTATCCTGGGTTCATGAAGACCCAGAAAACAGAGAGTTAATTCCCAGATCATGGAAAGTGAGATGTAATGCCAGAAAGAATTGTGGATACCTTCTGCCAACATCTCTGTCAAACAACTGAAGGAGATGTTTGTGGGCATATTGGAAATGAATTAAAGCTAAGAGAACTGAGATCTAAAGATCCATGAGGAGGAAGTCTCTGATGACTGACCTAATGACAACTTTAGGAATCTAAACTGTTGAGGATGTCATGAAAAAAACATGGCAAATGTGTCTTGCATGTTTTCAGGATATGTATAAAACAGGTGATCCAAGGAACTGGAAATTGCATTATAAAAACAAAATTAAAAATGAGAAATAACTCAAAATGATAGGAAGTAAAAATCATATCTCAATAATAACATTGAATATGAATGCCTTAACCATCAATCAAAATACATAGTCTGTAAGATTGCATTAGAAAGGAAGACCCAACAATATGCTGTCTCCAAAAGATTCTCCTCATGGGCAAAGACATTCACAAGTTAAGGTATAAGGATGGAAAACAAATATCATTCATTTGGAACTCATATACAAGGAGGCTTTAATATCCTTATACCAGATAGAGTGGACTTGAAGTCAAATTTAATCAAAAGGAATAAAGAATGTCATATCATACTGCTTAAGGGAATTATACATCAATAAGACATACCAATTAAAAATATCCATTCCTCCCAAAATGGAGCATCTACATATATCAAATCTTTCTCAATTTCAAGAATAAAATAAACCAAAACACAATAATACTGGGTGATTTTAATATATTCCTATCAACAACTGATAGATTCTCCAACCAAAAACTAAATAAAGAAGGTTTAGAAATAATCAATACAAGTAATAATTCAGACATAATTTATATATAGAATATTTCAGCCATTACTGACTGAATACACTCTTTTCTCAATAGCACATGTATCTATCACTAAAATAGATCATATTTTAAACCACAAAGCAACTCTGTGTAGAAGCAAATGATAACTCTATTACCAAGGATTATATCAGATTTTAAAAGAAGAAAATGAGAAATCAATGAGTAAATTAAAAAGAGTGGCTACCTTGCAAACTGGACAATAAATACTACACTATTGAATAGCTAATGAATAGCTGAAGAAATCAGGGATAAAATTTAAAAACTACATAGAGGTAAATGAGAATAGTGACACAGCATATCACAATTACTGGGACACTATGAAGGAACTTCTAAGAGGAAAGATGATTGCATTCAGATTATTTGATAAAAGAAAATTCCAACTAAATTACCTAAAATTACATCTCAAAGCCTAAGAAAAGAAAAAATCTATACCAAAACAGTACAAGACAGAAAATAATTAAAATCAGTGCCAAAATCAATGAAATTGAAACAGAAAATTCAGTCAATAAAACAAAAAGTTGCTTCTTTGGAAAAACTAATAAAATTTGTGATAACTTAGCCAAAATTAATGAAGAAAAAAAGAGAGAAAACTCAAATTACTAAAATTTATGAAGAAAATGAAATATCACCACAGACACTACTGAAATGCAGATGATAGAAACTATCATGAAAATCTATAATTTAATAAAATAGAAAATCACAAAGAGATCCACAAATTTTAGAGAAATATGACCTACAGAAATTAATGTAGTAGGACACAGAAAATTAAAACACATCAATTTCAAGCAATGAAATGGAAGATGCCATCAAAAGTCGACCACACACACACACAAAAATAACCCAGGACCAAATAGATTCTCAACCAAATCCTTCCAGACCTTCAAAGAAGAATTTACCCCAGTATTTCTCAAATTATTCCATGAAACAGAAAAAGGAGAAACACTTGAAAACTCATTCTATGATCCTAGTTTCACCCTGATACCAAAACCAAAGTTTAATCAAGGAAAGAAAACTTCAGACTAATATCCTTGATGAATATAGATGCAAAAATTCTAAAAGAAAATACTGGCAAATTTCATACAAAATCATATTAAAAAGGATAGAGTACAATGATCAAGTGAGTTTCATGCAAGGAAAGGAAGGATGGTCCATCATACATAAATCAATACAATAATTCATCACATCAATAGATTAAACACAATAATCACATGATTATCACAATAGACAAAGAAAAAAGCATTTGACAAAATTTAGTATCCATTCATGAACTATACACTAAATAAATTAGGAATAGTCAGAACATTCCTCAATATTGTAAATGCTACATATGCTAAACCCAAGACCACTATCATTCTAAATGGGTAAAATTTAAAAATTTTCTGCTAGAAACTGGAACAAGACAGGGATTCCCTTTTTTATCACTACTATTCAACTTAGTACTTACAAACCTCGCTGGAAAAATTAAACAAAAGAAAGAAAGGAAAGTGATATGAATAGGAAAATAAGATCTTAAATTATCTCTATCTACCAAAGACATGATTCTATATTTAGAAGACCCAAAAACTGGGGCTGGGGAGATAGCTCAGCTGGTAGAGTGCTTGCCTCGCAAGCACAAGGCCCTGAGTTCGATTCCCGGTACTGCAAAAAAAAAAAAAAAAAAAAAAGACGAAAAACTCCACCAGAAGGTTTCTGGAATTTTTTAACAGATTATGCAGCTTAACAAAATTACTACACATTAACCAATTGTGTTCCTCTATAAATCAGCTGAAATAAAATTAGGAAACTCTCCCATTTATAATAGGCTCAAAAAATTCTCAGGTATCAATATAACAAAAGAGGTGAATGACTTCTACATTGAAAATTACAGAACATTTAAAAAAGTAATTGAAGAAGACCTTAGAAGAGTGAAAGATCTCCCATATTTTTGGATAGGCAGAATTAATATGTCAAAATGGCCATACTACCAAAAGCATTAAAGAGATTTATCTCAATTTCTATAAAAATTCCACATATTTTCTTCATAGATATAGAAAATTCAATCATGAAATTTATTTGGAGAAACAATCCTTTATTAGAACAGTGAAGCAAGTGGCAAGACAATATTATGTCTCAAGTTATACTACAGAGGTATAGTAACAAAAACAGTAAGCTAGGCACCAAAACAGACATGAAGACAAACAGGACAGAAAACACAGAAACAAACCTACATGTATGTAGTTAACTCATTCTAGAAAAAGGTGCCACAAATGCATGACTCTTCAGCACATCGTACTGGGTAAACTGGAAATCCATGCAGAGTAATATTTATCCCCTATCCTTCAGCCTGCACAAAATTCAACTCACTTTAGGTCAAGGACTTAGATATTAGAAGAGACTGTTTACCTCATAGAAAAAAAATAGAGGACAAATTGTCCACCATTTTAGCATAGGAACTGACATTCTCAACAAGATTTCTAAATCACAAAAGGTAAAATCAAGAATCAATAAATGCATGACATCAAACAAATATTCCTCCCAGAAAAGAAAATGATAATGTGAACAGAATGCCTACAGAATGAGAGAAAGCTTTGCCACCTACACTTCAGATAGAGCATTAAATTCTAGGGTATATAAAGAACTCAAAATATTTAACACACACACACACACACACACAAACACACACACACACACACACACACACACACACACACACACACTAACCCAATGATTAAATGGGCAAAAAAGTTAGCAGGCACTTCACAAAAGAAATACAAATTGTCAATAAGTATACGAAAAAAATGTTCAATATCTCTTCCATTTACAGAAATGCAAATCAAAACTACAATGAGATTACCTCCCACTCCAGTCAGAATACAAATATCAAAAATACAGGTAATAATGGTGACAATGTGGGAGATAATGCTCACTCATACAGTGCTGGTGGTACTGCAAATTGGTGCAACCACCCTGGAAAGCAGCATGGAGATTCTTCAAGAAACTTAGAATAAAGTGATGATTTGACCCAGTTATCCCACTCCTTAGTATATATAAAAAGGATTTAAAATTAGTATGCTAGAGTGATGCAACCACATCAATTCTTATAGGAGCTCACTTTGAAGAGCATAGCTATGGAACCACACTATGTACCCCTTGAAAGATGAATGGATAAAGAAAATGTGGTATATATAAACAATAAAACATTACTCTGTCATAAAGAAGAATTAAATTATGGAATTTGCCAGTAAGTAAGTGGAACTAGGGACTATCATTCTAAATGAAATATGCCAGACCAAAAAACCAAAGGTCAAACATTCTCTCTGATATGTGGCTGCTAACACATAGTAAGTGGTGGGAAGGGAAAAACAAGTTTATTGTATTAGACAAATGGGAATGAAGGAAAGGAAGTGGCATGGGGATATGGCATTCATATGAATTAGACATAACTTTCCTATGTTCATCTATGAATACAGTGAACTTCCACTTCACATTCAACCACAAGAACGGGATACTAAATAGAATAAAGTATATTCCATGCATCTATAATATCTCAAAATACAGTGTGTATGTGTATATATATATATATATATATATATATATATATATATATCCACACACATATATATCGCATGTTTTCTTTATCCATTTATCTGTGGAAGGGAATCTAGGTTCATTCCAAAATTTAGCTATTGTGAATTGGGCTGTAATAAACATTAATATGGATGTGTCACTGCAGTACATTGATTTTAAGTCTTTCGTGTATAAATCAAGAAGTGGAATAACTGGTTCAACTACAAGTTTTCTGAAGTATCTCCATACTACTTTCCATATTGGTTGCACAAATTTACATTCTCACCAGCAATAAATGAGTGTACATTTCCCCCCACATCCTCACCAACATGTATTGTTGCTTGTATTATTGATAATTGCCATTCTGATTGGAGTGAGATGAAAACTTAATTTTTTGATTTGCATTTCTCTAATTGCTAGAGATATTGAACATTTCACATGTACTTGTTGATCAATTATATATCTTTCTCTGTGAGGTGTCAGTTAAGTTCCTTAGGACATTTATTGATTGGATTATTCATTTCTGTGTGTGTGTGTGTGTGTGTGTGTGTGTTAATTTTTTTGAGTTATTTATATGTCCTAGAAATTGATGCTTTATCTGAGATGCATGTGGTAAAGAATTTCTTCCAATCTGTAAGCACTCTCTTCACATTATTGGATTTTGTCTTGGGCTGAAAAGAAGTTTTTAGTTTAATTCCATCTTATGTTATTGATTCTTTATTCAAAAATTATTTATTCATTTATTTATTTATCTTCTAATGTAACAAATGGGATACATGTTGCTTCTCTGTACATGGAGTCATGGCATACTATTTGTGTAATCATAAATTTATATAGGGTAATGTTGTTTGATTCATTCTGCTATTTTTTTCCTTCCCCCCAACCCTCGCACCCGTCTTTTCCATCTATGCTGTCCTTTCTTCCTACATTTGTGGCCCCCTCCCACCCCCCATTATGTGTCATCAACCGCTTATCAGTGAGATCATTTGTCTTTTGGATTTTTGAGATTGGCTTATCTCACTTAGCATGATAGTCTCCAATTTTATCCATTTGCCTGGAAATGTCATAATTTTACTATTCCTTATAGCTGAAAAATAATCCATTGTATATATTTACCACAGTTTCTTTATTCATTCATCAGTTGAAGGACATCTAGGTTGGTTCCAGAGTGTGGCTATAGTGAATTGAGCAGCTATGAACATTGATGTGGCTGTATCTCTGTAGTATGCTGATTGTAAGTCCTTTGGGTATAGGCCAAGGAGTGGGATAGCTGGGTCAAATGGTAGGTCCATTCCAAGTTTTCTAAGGAATCTCCACACTGCTTTCCATAGTGGCTGCACTAATTTGCAGCCCCAGCAGCAATGTATGAGTGTACATTTTTCCCCACATCCTCTGCAACACCTATTGTTGCTTGTATTCTTGATAATCACCATTCTAATTGGGGTGATATGGAATCTTAGGGAAGTTTTGATTTGCATTTCTCTTATTACTACAGATGGTGAACATTTTTTTATATGTTTGTTGATTGTTTGTATACCTTCTTCTGTTAAGTGTCTGTTCATATCCTTAGCCCACTTTTTGATTGGGATATTTGTATTCTTCATGTAGTTTTTTGTGTTCTTTATATATTCTTGAAATTAGTGCTCCATCTGAAGTAAGAGTGGCAAAGATATTCTCCCACTCTGTAGGCTCTCTCTTCACATTACTGATAGTTTCCTTTGCTGAGAGAAAGCTTTTTAGTTTGAATCTATCCCAGTTGTTGATTCTTGCTTTTATTTCTTGTGCTATGGGAGTCCTGTTAAGGAAGTCTGATCCTAAGACAACAAGGTGAAGATTTGGACCTACATTTTCTTCTATAAGATGCAAGGTCTCTGGTCTGATTTCAAGGTTCTTGATACATTGTGAGTTGAGTTTTGTGCTGGGTGAGAGATAGGGGTTTAGTTTCATTCTGTTGCATATGAATTTCCAGTTTTCCCAGCACCATTTGTTGAAGAGGCTATCTTTTATCCATTGCATATTTTTGGCACTTTTTTCTAGTATTGGAAAATTATATTTATTTGGGTTTGTGTCCATGTCCTCTATTCTGTACCATTGATCTACCTGTCTATTTTGATGCTGATACCATGCTATTTTTGTTAATATTGTTTTGTAATATATTTGAAGTTCTGGTATTGCAATACCCCCTGTTTCATTCTTCCTCCTAAGGATTGCTTTAGCTATTCTGGGTTTCTTATTCTTCCAAATGAATTTCATAACTGCTTGTTCTATTTCTGTAAGGTACATCATTGGGATTTTAATTGGAATTGCATTGAATCTGTATGGCACTTTTGGTAGTATGGCCATTTTGACAATATTAATTTTGCCTATCCAAGAACATGGGAGATCTTTCCAACTTCTAAGGTCTTCCTCAATTTCTTTCTTCAACGTTTTTTAGTTTTGATTGCAGATATCTTTTACCTCTTTGGTTAAATTGATTCAAAAGGATTTTATTTTCTTTTGAGGCTATTGCAAATGGGTGTTTTTTTCCTCATTTCCCTTTCAGCTGTTTTGTCCCTTGCATATAAAAATGTTTCAGATTTATATGTGTTGATTTTATAGCCTGCTATTTTGCTGAATTCATTGATGAGGTCTAGAAGTTTTCTGGAGGAGGTTTTTGGATCCTCTAAATATAGAATCATGTCATCCACAAATAGTGACAGCTTAAGTTTCTCTTTTCCTATTCGTATCCCTTTAATTTTTTTGGTCTGCCTAATTGCTCTGGCTAGAATTTCGAGGACAATATTGAATAGAAGTGGTGAGAGAGGATATCCCTGCCTTGTTCCCATTTTCAAAGGGAATGGTTTCAGTTTTTCTCCTTTAAAATGATGTTGGCCATAGGTTTAGCATAAATAGGCTTTACAATGTTCAGGTATGTTCTACTATCCCTATTTTTTCTAGTGTTTTGAGCATGAAGAGGTGTTGTATTTTGTTGAACACTTTTTCTGCATCAATTGAAATTGCCATATGATTCTTATCCTTAATCTATTGACATGATGGATTACATTTATTGATTTACGAATGTTGTACCATCCTTGCATTCCAGGGATGAAGCACACTTGATCGTGGTGCACAATTTTCGTAAAAAGTTTTTGGATACAGTTTGTCAATATTTTGTTAAGGATCTTTGCATCTATATTTATCAATGTTGTTGGTCTAAAATTGTCTTTCCTTTCTGTCTTTTTTCTTGGTTTGGGTATGAGGGTGATATTAGCTTCATAGAATGTGTTTGGTAGGGTACTCTCCTTTTCTATTTTCTGGCATATTTTGAGAAGTATTGGTATGAGTTGTTCTTTGAAGGTTTTGTAGAACTCGGCTGAGAATACAACTAGTCCTGGGCTTTTCTTGGATGTTAGATTTTTAATGGCTTCTCTTTCATTGCTTGATATTGATCTGTTTAAATTGCATATGTCCTCCTGGTTCAGTTTGGGAGGAGCATATCTCTCTAGAACTTTGTCAATGTCTTCGGTAGTTTCTCTTTTGTTGGAATACAGATTTTCAAAGTAGCTTCTCATTATGTTCTGTATCTCAGTGGTGTCTGTCATGATATTTCCTTTTTCATCATAAATTTTAGTAATTTGAGTCTTATCTCTCCTTCTCTTCGTTAGTGTGGCTAAGGATTTGTCTATTTTGTTTACTTTCTCAAAGAACCAACTTTTAGTTTTGTCAATATTTTGAAATATTTCTTTTGTTTCAATTTCATTGATTTCAGCTCTGATTTTAATAATTTTCTGTCTTCTACTACTTTTGCTGTTATTCTGTTCTTATTCTAGGGCTTTGAGCTGTAATGTCAGGTCATTTAGTTGTTGACTTTTCATTCTTTTCTGGAATAAGTTTCATTCAATGAATTTTTCTCTTAGCACTGCTTTCATAGTGTCCCATAGATTTTGATATGTTCCATCATCGTTCTTATTGACCTCTAAGAATTTTTTTCTCCTCCCTGATGTTTTTTGTTATCCATGTTTCATTCAATAGCATATTATTTAATCTCCACATGTTGGAGTAATTTTTCTTTTTTATTTTGTCATTGATTTCTATTCTCAGTCCATTATGATCTGATAGAACACAAGGCAGTATCTCTAATATTTTTGCATTTCCTAAGGGCTGCTTTGTGGAATAACATATGATCTATTTTGGAGAAAGTTCCATGTGCTGCTGAGAAGAAAGTGTATCCACTCATTGATGGATGGAATATTCTATATATGTCTATTAAGTCTAGGTTATTGATTGCATTATTGAATTCTATGGTTTTTTTGGTTGGATTTTGTTTGGAAGATCTATCTAGTGGTGATAGCGGTGTGTTAAAATCACCCAGAATTATTGTGTTTTGCTCTATGTGATTCCTGAAATTGAGAAGGATTTGTTTCATGTACAGGGATGCACTATTGTTTGGGGTATAAATATTTACTATTGTTATGTCTTCCTGATTTATGGTTCCCTTAAGCAGTACGAAATGTCTTTCTTTATCCCTTCTGATTAACTTTGACTTGAAGTCCACTTTATCTGATATAAGGATGGAAACCCCCACTTTTTTACTGAGTCCATGTGCATGGTAGGTTTTCTCCATTCTTTCACCTTTAGTCTGTGGATGTCTTTTTCTAAGAGATGAGTCTCTTGCAAACAGCATATTGTTGGTTCTTTCTTTTTAATCCATTCTGCCAGTATATGTCTATTGATTGATGAGTTTAGGCCATTAATGTTCAGGGTTATTATTGAGATATGATTTGTATTCCCAGTCATTTGGCTTATTTTTGGTTTTTATGTTGGCTTGGTTTCTCATTTGAGTGGTTTTTCTCTAAAGTAGTTCCTCCCTTTGCTGACCTCCATTGTGCTTTTCATTTCCTCCTCATGGAATATTTTGTTGAGAATATAGTGTAGTGCAGGCTTTCTATTTGTAAATTCTTTTACAAATAGAAAATTAAATTTTTTGTCTATCATGGAAGGATTTTATTTCATCTTCATATCTGAAAGTTAGTTTTGCTGGGTATAGGATTCTTGGTTGGCAACCATGTTATTTCAGAACTTGAAATATGTTGTTCCAGGTCATTCTAGTTTTTAGGGTCTGGGTTGAAAGGTTGGCTGCTATCTGTATTGGTCTCAAACTCTATTCAGTCTGATGTTTTTCTCTCGTGGCCTTCAAAATCCTATCTTTATTTTGAATGTTAGGCATTTTCATTATAATGTGCCTTGGTGTTTATCTGTTGTGATTTTGTGCATTTGGTGTTCTGTAAGCCTCTTGTATTTGCTTTTCCATTTCATTCTTCAGGTTTGGAAAATTTTCTGCTATTATTTCATTGAATAGGTTGTTCATTCCTGTGGTTTGTATCTCTGTGCCTTCCTCAATCCCAATAATTCTTAAATTCGATCTTTTCATGATATCCCATAGTTCTAGGAGATTCTGTTCATTATTTCTTATGATCTTCTCTGTTTGGGCCACTTGACTTTTAAGATTAAATATTTTGTCTTCATTGTCTGACGTTCTGTCTTCCAAGTGGTATAATCTTTTGGTGATGCTTTCCCTTGAGTTTTTTATTTGGTTTATTGTTTTCTTCATTTCTAGGATTTCTGTTTTTTTTTTTTTTTGAGAATCTCTATCTCTTTGCCTAAATGATCTTTTGCTTCCCACAGCTGCTTTTTTAGTTTATTGGTATTAGCATTCATTGCCTGCATTTGCTCTCTTATCTCATCCTTTGCTTCACAAATCATCTTTTTTTTTTAATAAGGTCCTTCAAGCTTTATTTTTATTTTTTTTATTTTATTTTTTTATTTTTTTAATGTTTACATAGGGTAATGATGTTTATTTTATTTTTCCCCTCCCCCCAACCCCTCCCACCCCTCTTTTCCCTCTACACAGTCCTTCTTTCCTTCATTCTTAATCATGTATAATCTGAAGTCCTTTTATGACATTTCTTCTAACAAACTGTCATTGGATTCTGTTAATATAGAATCCAGATTTGTTTGGATCATTTTCTTCCCTTGTTTTTTCATGTTGTTCATGTATCTTCCCCTCTAGCATTGCAGATCTGGGGTATTGCAGATTTCCTCCTTTAGGCTTATAGTGACCCTATAGGTTTCCAAAACCCTTTCTTTAAGGGGAGATCAATATTAGCAGTGCCCAAATCAGACACTATGCAATCCTAGACCAAATGGCCCCTATGGGGACAATAACAAAATTGTCATAGTAAACAGAAGGAGTTCAAATATTATCTTTGGTAAAACAAACAGGTTTGCAATAAGGTCTGCAGTTTCTAATGGACGACAAAAAGGATGCAGAGGGATGTTGAATGTGTCTGTTAATGGGATAAGAAAAGAATATAGAGAAGTTCTAGAAAATAGAAAGGGTGAGAGTGTATTCAAAAGAAACTGAATATTAGCTTGCAAAAAAGGGAGAAAGAGACTCTGAGGGAACAGGTAAACAAAAGGAAAAGAGAGGAAGAAAAGTAAAGAAATAACAATTTAAATTTTTTAAAAAGGATAAAAAAGAAAATCTACAGTATAACAGTCATATACTAATGAAAACCTCCCAGTGTTCAGTAGCTTGATGCACGAGAGGTACCTGACAATGCGCTTCAAGCCTCCAGCTGGCATCTCAGGGTGGATTTTTCCCCACCTGAAGATCAGAGCTGCAGCTTCCAGGATTATCCAAGATGGCCACTCTGGCTTTGAAATATGTTGGCAAATGGGGAGCTGCAGCTCAGGGGTGGACGTGGTCAGCTTGAGGTCCTGGATTCAGGATTCAGTTGGTCCAGCAGGAGTCCTGGTGGTCTGTTGTGTTTGTTGTGTTTGTGGGATCCTGGAAGCTGGTTGCAATCAGTCAGTCTCTGGTCCCGGTGATACAGCACAATCAGTTGGTTTGGGAGTCCTGGTGGCAGGGAGCAGTCAGTTGATGTGAGGGCCCCAGAGGCAGGGAGTGATCGGTTGGACTGAGGTATCCTGCAGACGGGGCTCAGTCAGTCTGGCCAGGGGTCCGACAGGGCCTGGCTGTTTTCTCAAAATGGCGGCAGCCACATGTAATGAAACCTGGAGGTACTGTAACAGTGAACTTCCAGGCAACAGCATACAGCTGGTGCTCCATTGGTGGTCAGTTACAAGTTTGCTGACTGTTGTCATCGGTTGGACTGAGGTATCCTGCAGATGGGGCTCAGTCAGTCTGGCCAGGGGTCCAACAGGGCCTGGCTGTTTTCTCAAAATGGTGGCAGCCACATGTAATGAAACCTGGAGGTACTGTAACAGTAAACTTCCAGGCAACAGCAGACAGCTGGTGCTCCATTGGTGGTCAGTTACAAGTTTGCTAACTGTTGTCAGCCGATTGGGAGGTGAACCTTGTGTGTTGGGTGATGGATAGGTTTAAGGCAGGCGATGGACAGGCAAGAGGCAGGCAAATAGCAGATGATAGATGCCTGACACTGAGCAATCTGCACTCACAAAAGGCTTCGATATGCTGGCAGCCTGCAGGTCATCAGAGAAGACAAATGGGGTAAACACCAGGGGATTGATAAGCAGCAAAATCTGCCTCACCGAGAAAGAGATATCCTCTGCTTGAAACTGGAGATATGGAGTGACAAGGATCACAGCCTCCCTCTAGTCCACCATCTTGGATCCCTGTATTGATTCTTGATGTAATTTATTGTGCTTTAGGTGTCAGGTAAGGAAGTGAGTTCCTAGACTGACAATGGTAAAAATTTGGACCTAATTTTTCTTCTATTAGGCAGAGGATCACTGTTCTAGTGCCTAAGTCTTTGATCCACAGTGAGTTGAGTTTCATGCAGGGTAAGAGATAAGGTTTGATTTCATTTTGTTACATGTGGTTTTCCATTTTCCCAGTGCTATTTGTTGAATTAGCTATCTTTTCTCCAGTGGATATTTTTGGCACCTTTGTCTTGTATGAGACACCTTTCATTGATGTGGGTTTGTCTCTGTGTCTTCTTTCCTGTAACATTGGTCTACATGTCTGTTTTGCTGCCAGTACCATGTTATTTTTATTAATATAGCTCTGTAGTACAGTTTGAGGTCTGAAACTGTGATGTCACCTGCCTCACTTTTCTTGCTAAGGATTGCTTTGGTTATTCAGGGTCTCTTTTTTAATTCCAAATGAATTTCATATTCCCTATTCTAGTTCCATGAAGAATATCTTCAGGATTTTAATAAAAATTGAATTAAATATCTATAATGCTCTTGGTGGCATCTTCAGGGACAGCATCTGTGGTGGAGTCTGTGGTGGCTGTGTGAGCAGCTGCAGCAACCAGGGAATAAAACCTCTGGGCATCTCCCATGGAAAATATTTTAAAAGTGACTAGTAGCATATGTTGCTAGTCAGAAAATCATGACTGGGTTAAATTCCCTGAACCAAAAAAATTAATTTTTCATATGACTCTATAGAGTAATATCTTACATAGAACTTAAAATGTGTGTGTGTGTGTGTGTGTGTGTGTGTGTGTGTGTGTGTGTAATTCACTGCATAAACAGATTTAGGTACAAATTCACATGATTATCTCAACAGAAGGAGAAAAGTCTTCTGAAAACTTCCAGCAACCATTCATCTTTAATCCTCTAGAGGAACTAGTGATAGAAGGAAATTTTTCAACATTATAAAAGGTGAATATGAGAAACCCAATGCTAACATAAGAGTGAATGGAGAAAATTTACAGCATTTTCTCTGAAAACAAGAAGAAAAGAAGGATATAGGTGCTCACCACTTCTATTCAACTTGAAATTCAAGCCAGAACAATCAGGCAGGGGAAGAAATCTAATGGCATGCAAATAGGAAAAAAAAAAAAGTACATGTCTCTGTTTGATGATGACATGCACCTTAACTTAGAAGATTTAAAATGCTACATTAACAAATATATAGAGATGATTAACAAATTTCCTAAAGGAGTTGGATTTAAGAACAGCATATGTAATTCTATAGCATTCCTATATTGCAAGAGTAAGTCTGCTACAAAAGAAATTGAAAAAAAAAATCTCAATCACAGTACCCTAAAAAATACTTGGGAAAAAAAATCTAACCTATGAAGAGAAAGACATCAACAATGAAAACCAGAGAACACTGAATTTTAAAAAATGGAAGCAGATCTTAGGTGCTGGAAATACTTCCCATGTCCCTGAATAAGCAGAATTAATATTATCAAAATTGCCATACTACCAACAGCAGTAAACAGACTCAATATAATCCCAATCAAAATATCAATGGCATTCTTTACAAGATACACTGACAGAAAAGCAGTTCTAAAATTTATTTGGACACTTAAAGAATATCCAAATTACCCTGAATGATAAAAAGGATGCTGAAAGCATCACAATACCAGAAAACCAATTATGTTTTAGATCTTTTGTATACAAACTGTGTTACCAAAACAGACCTTAAAACCAATGGAATAGAAAATACAGAAAAATCCATGTAGATACAGTGACCTGATATGTGACAAAGGTGCAAAAACATGTTGGAGGAAGGAGAGAATTTTTAACAAATGATGCTTTGAAAATTAGATATCCATATTTAGAAAAAATAAAACTTGTTCCCTATCTCTCACCCTGCACCAAAGTCAACTCCAGTGGATTAAAGATTTAGGAATTAAACCAGAAACTCTAGAAGTGCTTAAAGAAACACTCCAACATATTGACAAAAGCATCAACTACCTTAATAAGACTTCTAAAGCAAAAGAAATAAAACCAAGTATCAATAAGAGGGATGAAATAAAATTTCAAAACTTCTTCCCAACAAAGGAAAGAAGAATATGAATAGAGAGTCTATCAATATGATAAAATCTTTTTCACCTGCTCCTAATGACAGGAAATTAATATACAGAATATAAAACAACTAAAAAATATGATCCACCCCAATTACTAAAAGGGGAAAAAAATCTAAACAGACGTTGCTTAAAATAAGAAATACAAATGGCCAATATATATATGAAAAAATGTTCAACATGTCTAGAAATCAGTGAAATGCAAGCCAAAACTACATGGAAGAGAATTTATTTTTATTGTGCCCTTGTTCTTTTCTTATACCTCAATAACATTATTACATTTAAAAAGAACTAAATAGAGATTTTTATCTCACTTCACTCACAATAGCAATTTTCAAGATTAATGTGGGGTATCCATGTATCAGGAGGGACATTTGGGGGGAGATTTTATATACAAGACCAGTGTAACTCCACATTATGAATAGCACAAGAATGGAAAGTTATTCTCCATGTTTATAATATGTAAAATATACTCCACTGTTGTGTATATCTAAAAAGAATTTTTAAGAAGATCAAAAGGAATAATGTGGGAGAAAATGTACACTCATGCAGTGTTGGTAGGATAGCAAATTAGTATAATAATTCTGGAAAACCCTATGGATATCCCTTTCAAAAGTTGAAATGGAACCACCATTGACCCAGTTGTTCCACTCCCTGATATATATCCAAATATCTAAAATCAGCATACTGTAGAGTAGCAGCCACCTCAGTGTTTGTAGCAACACAATTCACAATAACCACATTACAGAACCAGTCCGCATACCCATCAACAGACTAATGGATAAAGAAAATATGATGTACATTCATGACATTTTACTTAGTCATACAGAATAATGAAGTGTACCCTATGTAAATTTATGATTACACAAATGGTATGCCTTTACTCCATGTACAAACAGAGAAACAACATGTATCCCATTTGTTTACAATAAGAAAACAGAATAATGAAGTGATAGCACTTGGTGGAAAATTGATGAAACTGGAGAACTTGATTCTCTGTGAAATAAGCCAGATTCAGAAAGTCAGAAGTCAAACTTCTCCCTTCATGTGTGAATGCTAGATGAAATAATGGGAAAAGGGGTAATTCATTAAAAATAAAAGAGCCATCTGTGGAGCAGAGTAAGGGGTTATAGCAAAGAAGAGAGGATAAAAGTGGGATGAATAGTAGAATAAAATACAGCAAACTCTCTTATGTACATATATGAATAAAGCACAGTGAATTTCAATTTTATGTATAGGGCTGGGGAAGTAGCTCAATTGGTAGAGTGCTTGACTCACAAGCACAGAGCCCTGGGTTCAATTCCTAGTACAAAAAAAAAAAGTTATGTATACCTATAATCACTAATTTAAACAACTATAAATAAATAGATGAATCAATAGAAGCCAAACTCATCATTCTCTCTTGCACGTTCTTTAATTTTTTTCCTTTATTTTGTCCTCTCCCTCAGAAACAACACATAATATTTTGCATATGCATCAGTCCTATTCAACTTTTTAAATTGCAAACCTTTTTCTACTTACTCATCTCTCCTTTGTCCCTATTAATTAATTCTATTTTTAACTTCTCTTAGTATTGGTTAGTTTATAAAATATCAGACTGCACCACTAATGTTATAGCAAAAATTAATACACAGCAAGTCAAACATAATACCTACTGTTTGATTTTATGACAGATATGATTTAAAATTACCTATGGTCTTTACTGATAGAAAATGCTATCCTACCATTTCTGTTCATTGTATCAACCAACATTGTAGATTTCACAATAGGAAGTAAGTATATAATTTAATCCAATATGTCATGTGCATAAGTTTTAGTTGTTATTTATTTCCCCCAATCGGTGAGACACCCTAAGCCTACAGGATTCCTCAAAATTTGTAGAGTAGAAGCCCTCCTTCTTCAGATCCATTTGAACAGATTGGTAGACACATGAAAAATATGTGAAAGCAATGGAAGAAAACATCCAAAACAAAACAGTGTGATTCAATAATAGACTCTACTAATACTGCAGTGCAGAAAATGTCAGGTGAGGAATTTAGGAAGTACACAGATAAGATGATCTAAGAGGTAAAATATTATGGAAAGAGTAAAATCACAGAGAAAATACAAGAAGTAAAATATCACTTCAATACAGAGTCAGAGATTTTGAAGAAAAATTAACTGGTAATTCTTTTTTTATATGTGGTGCTTCAGATCAAACCCAGTGCCTCATGCATGCATGCTAGGCAAGTGCTCTACAACTGAGTCACAACCCCAACCCCAATTGGTAATTCTTGAAATGGAAGAATCAATAAAACAAATTTGAAATTCAATGGAAAGCATTACCAATAGACTAGATCATTTGAAAGATTTTCAGGCAACAAAGGCAATATACATAATCTTAAAACTTAACTTGATCATGTTAAAGATGTTAAGAGACCATGAACAAAATTTTCAAAAAATATGGGATGATATTACAAGGTCAAATCTAGGATTTACAGGGGCTCTGAGGTACAAATTGAAGAAATGCATATAAATTTCAATAAAATAAGAATGGAAACATTTCTAAATCTTAAAAATGAAATGCAAAATCAAATACAGAAGTCATACAGGACTCCAAATATAAAAAATTACAACAAACCCATTCCAAGGGACATGTATTAATCAGGGTTCCCCAGAGGAACAGAATCAACAGGAAGTATGACTATAAAAGGGGTTTTATTAGATTGGCTTACATGACCAGAAGCTGAATTGTCTACAATGGCTGTCTGCAGCAGGAGACCTGGAAGAATCAGAAGCTACACAGTCCAAGACACAGAAACCCCAAAATAAGAAGAAGCAAACAGTGCTAACCTAGTTTGAGAACAAGGCTTCTGGAACCTACATGGAGAATCACTGGCAAAGTCTGCTTTGGAAGAATGAAAAAGTGAGAGTCTGATATCCTCAGATAATCCAAGCACTGATCAAGAACCTCTTCAAGAAGAGCCGAGCTTGTATCTGCATCTGCTTCCTTGTTCTTCCAGCATTTATTCTATCCTATTAGGCAGTGCCACCCACACATAGGGAGGAGTCTTCTCTTCAGTTCACTATCCCATGTTCCAATCATTCCTAGACACACCCTCATGACACACCTGGAGACCTTTTAATCATCAGCATATCTTAATCCAGTCAAGTTGATAATTCAAATTAAGCATTAGAGTACATTATTATAAAAATTCCTAACTTACAGAAAAAGGACAGAATTGGAAAAGCAGCTAGAGAGAAATGACTGGTCACATTTAGAAATTAACCATTGTAAATTTCAGCTGAATTTTCAACCCAAATGCTAAAAGCTAGAAGGGCTTGAAATATTTTGCACAGAATTCTAAAGAACAATGTACACTATCCAAGGATACTATAACCAGGAATGTTACGGTTCATATTTGAGGATAAAATAAAAACCTTCCATGATAAACAAAAGTTAAAAGAATTCACATGTTGAAAGTTGGAACTACAAAACATATTCTATAAAATATTTTATGAAGAAGACATGGAGAAAACATGAAAACCATCACAGAATGAAACTATACTAGGAGAATCAAAGGAAAACCAAGTTCGACTTTAAGACTAGAAATAAATCAAAGTGACAGGAAATAAAATAATAATTCTGTGCTTTAATGGGCTCAATTCATCAATAAAAAGACAGATTTTATTAAAAAACTAGACTCAACAATGCTGTTTCCAAGAGACTCAGCTCATAGGCAAAGACATACACAAACTGAAGAAAAATAGATGGTAAAAATCTTATCACTCACATGGATCAATAAGCAAGCAGGTGTTTCTACTCTCATATCTGGTAAAGTGGGATTCAAGCCAAAGTTAATCAAAAGAGACAAAGAAGGTCATTTCATAATGCTTAAGGGAGTCATGAAATAATAAGAATTAAGAGTTGTAACTATTTATGCCCCCAAAATGGAGCATCTACATATATCAAACAAACCCTTCTCAATATCAAGAATCAAAAAGATCACAAGATAGTTGGTAATTTTAGTAATCATCTCTCATCATTAGAGAGATTATACAAAAACTTAATAAAAAATGTACAGAAATAAAAAAGTACAATTTAGACTATATATTTATACTTATATTAATATATGTATAACATTTCATCCATCAGTGACTGAATACAATTTCTTCTTAGCAGTACCTGAAAAATTTTCTAAAATAGACCATATTTTAGGACACAAAGAAACTTTAGGCAATTTTAAAAATAGACAATACCTTGCATTCTATCAGATCATAATGGTAAAATAATTAGAAATAAGGGCTAAGATAAATAAAACTTACCCAAATACCTGGAGTTTGAAAAACTTACTAGGGAATGATGAATGGGGAGCAGAAGAAATTAGGGGTGATATAAAAAATACATAGAGGCAAAAGAGAATAATGATGCAAAACACCATAACCTCCAGGACACTAAGAAGTTGATTTTAAGAAGAAAGTTCATAACATTGAAGAAAACTTCATACATCAAACAAAAAAAAAAACTGAGAGACACCAAATAAATAATCTAACATTACATCTTATGTCCCCAATATGAAAGCAACAAATCAACACAGAAATTAGTATAACACAGGAAATAGTTAAAATCAGAGTCAAAAATCAATGAAATTGATCAAAAATTTGGTTCTCTGAAAAAATAAGTAAAATTGATTAACACTTAATCAAGCTAACAAAGAGAGAGAAAAATTAATTTATTAAAATCTATGATAAAAAGGAAATTATCACCTAAGGTACTACTGAAATACAGAGGGTAATCAAAAGCTATTTTCAGAATTTATATTCCAATGAGATAGAAAATCTTGAACATGTTGACAAATTGTTAAAGACACATGACACACCACTAATTGAAACAGGATTATATAAGAAATGTGAACAGATCGATTTCAAATAATGAAATTAAAGATGCTATCAAAAGACTTCCAACTAAGAAAATCCCAGGACCAGATGGATTCTCAGGTGAGTAACATCAGACTTTTAAGAATTCATACCAAACTTCCTTAAATTATTCTACAATAAAGGAAACTCCTTGAAACATACTCTATGTAGTTTACATCACCCTGATATGAAAATCAGACAAAGATATATTAAGTAAAGAAAACTTTACACCAATATTCTTGATGAACATAGATAAAGTATTCTCAATAAAATACTGGAAAATTACATTTAAAAATTAAAAAGGTATGCACCATAATCAAATGGAGTTCTTCCAAGGGCTGCAAGGTTCTTTTAACATATGGAAATCAATAAACATAATCCATCACATCAATAGACTTAAAGATGGGAATCATATGATTACCTCAATAAGTGAATGAAAACCATTTGGCAAAATGTGTAATACATTTCTGATCAAAACACTAGAAAAAGTAGAGATAGAAGAAACATAACTCAATATTGTAAAAGCTAATACACCAACACCACAGCCAACAATATTCTAAACAGAGAATAACTGAAACAATTTCCCCTAAAAAGAGGAACAAGAAAAGTATACCCTCTTTTACAACCTATTCATCAACATCCTAGGATACCTACTTAAAACAATTAGGCAAAAGAAAGAGATTGAAGAAACACAATTAGAAAAAGAAGTGCTATACCTATCCCTGTTTGCTAACAGTATGATCCTAGATTTATAAGACCCCAAAAATCCACCAGAAACATAGTAGAACTCATAAATTTAATCAGAAAATTAGCAGGATTCAAAATTTACACTCATAAATCAATTGTACACCTATACTCCAAGAAAAATCAGCTGAATGAAAAATTAGGAAAACTAACCCGTTCACACTACCCCTCAAATAGAAATAAACACAATACTTGGGAATTGATCTATCAAAAGCAGTGAAAGACCTCTATAGTGGAAAAAAAAACACTAAATAAAGAAATTGAGGAAGACTTCAGAAGATGGAAGAACCACTCATGTTATTGGATAGTAAAAATTATTATTGCCAAGTTGGTCATAGTACCAAAAGCACTACACAGACACAGTAAAAATTTCATAAAAATTCCAATGCCAAGCTCAGTTCTCAGTCCTGCTGGAATATGCAGGAACACCCAGAGACCAGTCCCGTTCCCAGGCCTATGTCTAGGAAATTGTGTCCTCCTGGGGTCCCCAGAGCACACAGCCTTCTCCTCTCTGGTCAGCATTCTGACCCAGACCATGCACAATTTTGATGGAATCTGCAGTAAGACCCCAGAGTCATATAGGGAGCCTTCACCTTTGCTGTTTGCTGACAGGCCTATGACTATCGAGGCAGGCATCTGAATCTTCCCTATCACCAAAGTTCTCTGAATTTTGTAATGCAGTTCTTTGCATGGATTCCCCCAGCCCTATGGATCCCAACCTGGCAGAAAATACAATTGAGAGGTCACCCAGGAAACCAGGTAAGTTGTTTGAAATGAGCAGCCATCAGATATTTCCAGACATTACCACTTCAGTTAGTGTGGATGACAGCTACCATATGTCACCAAGTCCCTGTGCTACAGAATGTCTCCAACTCCCAGGCACTGGACAGCTGTAGGAAGAATGAGGCAGGTGGCAAGTCTGCCAGCAGTTTGGGGGGGGGATAAAGAAAATAATGGATTTTTCTTCAAGAAGCAATAGAAGCCCACACATACCAGTTCTGCCCCTGCTCTGAGAGTGGGCCAGTCACAGAGAGGACTTTGCACAATCCAAGCACAGTCCCTTACCTGATGTGTTTTACCCTGAGTGGAAGATGGAAATAGAGGAGTAGAGACTCAGCTGAAGTAATTCTTCCTGGTCACTGCTGAGGTGGATACTGAGGAAAATTATGGATATGTGGACATCCTGGGAAGTGACTTAAAAATGACTGTGTGTCTTCTCCAGGCAAGGAAAGCCTCATTTCACTCCATTTGTCAAGAACTTGGAGAAGAAAGAGGACCAATACCTCCTAATGTTCATGAAGTGCCAGCAGTCCTTCTCTCCAACCATTCCCTAAAGTGTGATCAGAGCCATCTACAAAATGCTAGGGAAGCCCAAGGATAGGAAAATGCCTGTCTAAAATAAGCAAAGGAGGAGTATAACACCCATTGAGGAGAATGGTAAGACTGGAAGCAATGGAAATGAACCTACAAGTCAACTGGGAGACCTAGACTTGATGACAAAAGAGAGTTGCTCTTGACACTAAGTCTTCTCACTGTTTTTCTTTGCTTTGGAAAGATAATGTTTTCCTTAAGGGAATTGAGTGAGTCTGTGCTGAATAAATATCTTAGATTCTTCTGATGTCACTGAGGAGCCATAGTGGACATTTAAAAACTGCTTTCCAGTTTCATTGCAGGTCCAGTCACAACACTAATAAAGCATTTTTATAGTGTTTTTGTTCATTTTTATTATTACTTAAAATTAGTTGTACATGAGAGTAGAATGCATTTTGATGGATATTCTGAAGTCTTGCTGTGCAGAATTGGGTGTAAGAGGCAGTGGTCTCATCTTTCCCATTGTTTTGTGTAAATTTTGGATTGGTTTTTCAAGGTATGTATCACGCAAGAATATCTATTTGGAAAGTTCACATTTAAAGAATGAAATCAGGGATATTAGGCATGCAGCATATTTGTGGTGCATATAACCATTGAAAAGTAAAAAGTATTTTGTATTTTTTAAATGTTTTAGTATCTGTTATTCCTAGACAATAACTCTCATAATAACTTTAACTTTTCTCTAAAATTTTCTGTTTTTTTTCAATTCAGATTTCAACCACATCAGGTCTACATTTATGCATTTCAGTACAGAATCATTATGTTTTAAAATCTGATGATGGAGAGAACTATTTACTTTGAGAGTTATCACTCAGAGCTGGCTTTCCAATTTTATACCTGTGTAAATTGTGGTGCTTAGGTGCCACTTGTATGGTGGAAGAAAAGTCTTTCCTCATTGGTCATGTGTAGGTCATTTATAATATGCTGTCTATTGCAAGCAACAGGAGAGAGCCAAGAATTTGCAAAGGACATGAATGCCTTTGCAAATTGAGTTATTGTCAGTGATTATCTTTGCTTACCAAATGATCTCTCAATTTCCTCTTGCTGGTTTGGTATGTTATTTTGAGGCTCAGGGGTTGATAGGTTTATTTTTGCTGACCATTAGCAATGAAAAACAATTTTAGAATGTGTTCACTGAATTTATCTTCTCATTTCCAACAACTTCCTGGAGTTCATGCCCTACAGAAAAGTCCATAGCACTTCCATTTTTTAATAATCAGTTTTGAAACTTTAAACACTTCTAATCTTGCAACATGAGGCATTGGTCAGGATGATACTATGCAATGGAAAACAGTGCTTCTCACATCATTATCAAGCACTTGTTTGATCCATCACATTTACTTTCTTGGAGCATCTTTGCATCAGGCTGTGATACTAGCCTGTAGTCTGCATCCTCCAGGACTTGCTCTAAAGAACCTGGGTATCAACACACATTTCACAGGGCCTGTGTCTGAGAGGCATGAGTCAGTTGAAGAGTATGAACCATTAGGCCAAGGCAGATTTTCCAGATATATGTGAATTTAAAGTAAGTTGAAGGGCTCCTTAGAAACAGGCCAAGAAAATTTCTGGGGGTGAGCTAATTGCAGGGCAGTAACAAATGTAGTGGTGCCTGGTAGGTGGTTTGTGCACAGAATAGCTCTACTTTTTGGCTAGCTCTCTCCTGGCCTCCATCATACATGCTAAATGACTCAGTCCCTTCTCTCCTCTCTAGGGAGAACAGCAGGCACCCACTTCTAGCTACAATAGAAGTTCAACATCACAGGTTTGAGCTGACCTGTTTGGGCATTATAAAAAAGGAGGAGCACACTGAAAGAGTTTTGTGATGTTTTTAAATTCAATCATCACCTAACCCACCAAGCTGCAGGGGAGGCACCACAGCACTATGGTCGAAGTTGTCACCAGCCATCATTCCATGTGTCTGTGAGGGCCCTAGACCATTTCCCTGACTGAGCAATAATAGTGGGTGAACAGAGGCTTGGAGGAGCTGTGTTCAAGTTCAGTGCCACTGGGTTCAGTGCCTTGCTGGGTGATCCTTAAGTGAGCAATTGCACATGCTTTAGTGACTTCCTGGACCCTAAACCTGGTGGGGACCAACAGCCCATAGCAGTATAGGTGTCACCAGATGGCCATCAAACCTGGTGTAGGCTGAATGAGGATGGCGGCATCTAGCGGGCCTGGAGGGTAGTGTGGGCTGACAGTTTTCAGTGGAGTACCTTTCCCAGGAAGGAGCTGGAACACTCAGGTCAGATATGCCATGCCCAAAACACTCCCTCTCCCCTTCCAGTGGGTGAAGAAGTTGGTATCACATTTCTTGAAAACAACAGGCCCCTGGGGTTGCCTACCTCGGTCTTCCCACCTAATATCACAGTTGAGCTCAGACTTGTCTTGTCTTTGTCAGAAAGGGCCAGGACCAAAAGCTTCTCTGGTTGCCATGGGCACCATGATGCTGTGCTGCTGTCAGTCTGCATTTTTGTGACATCACCAGGGATCAGCAGAGCGGCCAGGATGTCACAGCATGTACTCATCAGGACCCAAGGCTAACAAGGCCTAGAAGCAGTCCCAGGGGAGAAAAACCAAGTTCCCTCACCTGAAGGAGACTGGAATCTCCACACCCTTCAATCTCAACTGACTGGATGCCAACCTGTTCCACTTGGAATATGTAGTTGTCTCATGATTTGCTGTCATTTCACAGGAGCATTGTTAACGAACTTAGGCATTTCTTTGAGAAGGAGCTAAACCAGTGTAGCAAGATTTTGGATGGAAGTGAATAACACCATGGCAGTAGAAATCACAGAAAATGAGTTTGGAATCTACATAATTAAAATCATCTGTGAAGCAAAAAGTAAGAGAGCAAATGCAGGTAATGTATGATCACTCCAGTAAATAGTCAAAAAAGAGAAAATATAGGAAGAAAAGAGCACTTCAGTAAAGAGATTGAGATTCTAAAAAACAACCAAATGCTTGAAATGAAAGAAATAATAAACCAAATTAAAAACTCAATAGATAGATCACCAACAGACTAGATCTTATGGAAGACAGAATCTCAGACAATGAAGACACAATATTTGTTCTTGGAAATAAAGTTGACCAAACTGGGAAGATGATAAGAAATCAAGAATGGAAATGTTAAGAATGATGGGACATAATGAAAACACCATTTAAGGACTTTTGGGATTGAGGAAGGCACAGAAATACAAACCAAAGAAATGAGCAATGTCTTCAATGAAAGATGATCTGAAAATTTCCCAAACCTGAAGAATGAAATGGAAAATCAAATACAAGAGGCTTACAAAATTCCAGGTGCAGAAAATTACAACAAATTCACACCAAGTCACATTGTAATGAAAATACTTTACATACAAAATAAGGCCATGATTTTAAGGGCTGTGAGAGAAAATCATCAGGTTATATATATGGGGAAACCAACACAGATATCAGCAGATTTCTCAGTCCAGACCTTAAAAGCAAGAAGGGTCTGGAACAATATATTTCAAGCTCTGAACGAACATGGATGCCAATTAATAATCATATACCCAGAAAAACTAACCTTCATATTTGATGATGAAATAAAATCTTCATATGACAAACAAAAACTGAAAGAGCATACACATAGAAAACCTGGAGTAGAGATCATTTTCAGCAAAATATTTCATGAGGAGGAAGTGAAAAACAACAATATAAATCCACAAATGGAGAAATGACTCTAAAGGAAAAGTCAATAAAAGGAGAAACCAAGTCAAGTAAAAAACCAAAATTAAGCCAAAATGACTGAAAATACAAATCATATCACAATAGTAACCCTGAGTGTTAATGGCCAAAACTCATTAATCAAAAGATGAATTCTCAGTCAATTTCTTTAAGACCTTCAAAGAACTAATACAAATATATCTCAATGTATTCCAGAAAATAGAAAAGATGGGACCCTTCCAAACTCATTCTATAAAGCTAGTATCACTCTGATACCAGAACCAGACAAAGATGCATCAAGGAAAGAAAACAATAGCTCAATATCCCTGATGAACATAGATGCAAAAATCCTTGAGAAAATTCTGGCAAATTGCATACAAGAACATTTTTAAATGATTGTGCTCCATGATCAGGAGGGTTTTGTACCAGGAATGGAATTTTGGTTCAACATCTGGAAATTAATACTTAATTAATCATATCAATAGGCTTAAAGTTAAGAATACAGCACCCTTTCATTCTCAAAACAGTAGACAATATAGGGATAGTAGAAACATACCTCAACATTGTAAAGACTATGCTAAGCCCACAGACAACATCATTCTTAATGAAGAAAAACTGAAAGCATTCCCACTAAAAACTGGAACAAGACAGGAATGCCCTCTTTCACCAATTCTATTCAAAATCTTCCCTGAAACACTGGTCAGAGCAGTTAGACAGACCAGAGTAATTAAAGAAATATGAGAAGAAATCAAGTTATCACTATTTGCTGATAACATGTTTCTATATATATACAAAGCAAAAATTTCCACTGGAAAACTCCTAAATCTAATAAATGAATTCAGAAATTAGCAGGATATAAAATCAGTACAAATAAATCTAATGCATTTCAATTCATAAGCTATGTATATTCTGAAAGAAAAATTAGGAAAACCACTCCTTTCACAATAGTCTCAAAAATAAAAATATTTGGGAATCAATCTAACAGAAGAGATGCAAGACTGCTACAAAGAAAACTACAGAAAACTAAAGAAATAAATTAATGAAAACCTTAGAAAATGGAAAAATATCTTATGTTCTTGGATAGGCAGGCAGAATTAATATTGTCAAAATGGCCATACTACCATGTGTGCTAAATGGACTCAATGTCATTGCAATTAACATCCCAATGATATTCCTCATAGAAATACAGAAAGAATCATGATATTCATCTGGAAGCATAAACGACCCAGAATAACTAAAACAATCCTTAACACAAAGAGTGAAGCAGGAGGTATCACAACACCAGATCTTAAACTATAGTGCAGAACAATAGTAAAAAAAATGGCATGGTATTGGCACCAAAATAGACAGGCAGAAAAATGGTGCAGAAGACACAGAGACAAACCCACAAAGTACAGTTACCTCAATCTATACAAGAGGCCAATAACATACAATGGATAAAAAATAACCTGTTCAAAAAATGGTGCTGGGAAAACTGGAAATCCATATACAGTAAAATGAAATTAAAACTCTATCTCTCACCCTGAACAAAACTCAACTCAAAATGGGTTAAAATTTAGGAATTAGACCAGTGCCACTGCACCTAATAGAAGAAGAAGTATACCCAAATCTTCATCATGTTGACTTAGGACCAGACTTCCTTAACATAACTCCCAAAGCACAAGAAATCAAAGGAAGAATCAATAAATGGCATGGATTCAAACTAAAAAACTTGTTCTCAGCAAAGGATACAATCAATAATGTGAAAAGAGAGCCTACATAGTGAGAGAAAATCTTTTCCACATGCACTTCAGATAGAGCACTAATCTCCAAAATGTACAAAGAACTTACAAAACTTTACACCAAAAGTACAAAAACCCAATGAATAATGAGGCAGGGAAATGAACAGACTCTTTATGGAAGAAGAGATACAGGTGAATAATAAATACATGAAAAAGTGTTCAACATCTCTAGTAATTAGAGAAATGCAAATTGAAACAACCTTAAGATTTCATCTCACTCCAAGTATAATGACTATTTTCATAAACACAAGCAATAATAGATTTTGGTGTGGATGTGGGGAAAAAAGTACACTCATGCATTGCTAATGGAGTTGCAAATTATTGCAGCCCATCTGGAAAGCAGTACAGAGATTCCTCAGAAAACTTGGAAGAGACCCACATTTTGACCCAGTTAGCCTACACCTCAGTTTATACCCAAAAGAGTTCACATTAGCATTCTATAGTAATACAGCCACATCAATGTTTTCAGCAGCACAATTCATTATAGCTAGATTGTAGAACCAACCTAGATGCCATTCAACAGATGAATGTATAAAGAAACCGTGGTATATATGCACAATGGAATATTATTCAGCCATAAAGAATAATATTATAACATTTGCAGATAAATGGATGGAATTGGAGAATATCATGCTAAGTGAAATAAGCCAATTCCCAAAACCAAAAGTTTGTATGTCTTCTCTGATATGTGGATGATGATACATAATAGTGGTGGGGGGTGGGAGAAGAATGGAGGAATATTAAATTACATAGAGGTGTCAGGGGCGGGCTCTGAGGGCCCCAGAGCCGCACCCTGGCCTGATCTCTAAGATGGCACCTGGCAGCTTGCCAGAATAAGCCATACTCATAAACAAGTTTCAGGAAGTAACTCTGATTGGCTGCTGTATATGAGGCGATTCTTGTAACTGCCTGGAGACTGTTCCTTGATAGGCTGACTTTCCTGGTAGTCTGCTCGCTGATAGGCTGATGTTCTCAGTATAAGTCTGAGACTTGTGGAATAAAGCTCTTTTTTTTGGTTCCTGTGGTCAAGAAGAGCATACGCGTTGTGATCATAAGTGGTGCCGAAACCGGGAATGAAAACTTTACAAGGATAAGTAAGAAAACAAGGTAAGATATTCTAAAATTTTAACAAGTTAAACTGGTTATAAAAAGGTCAAAAATAAACAAGTGAAAGGCAGCCTTAACGTTCGCGGTACGCAACTATCCAGACTAAGTGAAAAGCGGTCCACAATGAAGGTATTAAAGTGAAAGTAGCACGCGAAAGGCGGCTACACCCTGGACTAAGTGGAAAGCGGTCCAAAAAGGAACGTAAAACAGTGGACTAAGCGGAAAACGGTCCAAAAACAGTGAACTAAGGGAAAGGCGGTTCAAGGACTAGATAAGCATGCGGAACGCGGCTTACATTGTACAAGGTGGGGTCTGAAATATCAAAAGTTCGTATGCAACAAACCTTATGGGAAAAGCAACGAGTTAAGTTCGCAGGAAAAGCGACGAGTTAAAGTTCACAGAAAAGCGACGAGTTAAAGTTCGAGGGAAAAGTGACGAAGTTAAAGTTCACGGGATAAGCGACGGAGATTGAGTGTTTGTAAGTGCTTTCGCTTTTGTTTTGCTAGTTAAAGTGCTTTGCATTGTTAGTTTAATAGAGAAATATGGGCACTGAAATGTCACGAATGCGCATGGAATGTCCCTTAAAGGATTTGCTCTGGGCCAATGGAATTCCTCTTGAAACTAAAACAGCCCGAACCAAATGCAGAGAGGCCATAAAACAAGGGGAATAGGTTTTGGAGGAAATAAAAGAGGAAAGGTCTAAAGCATCAGAAAGGGCGTCAATAAGATCAGAGACAGACAAGGAAAATGAAACTGGGTGTGAGGAACAACTTTTTAGGAAGAGGGAAATCAGTTTAGGGGAGGGTCCCCCATTAGGAGTCTGCCCTACGTTATCCACCCTTAAGGCCTGCTTCTCTCCAGGACCTCCCAAAGGGGGCTCCAAGTTTCTCCCCAAAGAGCCGTTGCCTAAAGAACCGCCGGCTCCTCCCCATTGCATCTCCTTCCAGAAACTTGCCACATAGTAAACAAACCAGCCCAAACATCGGTGGCATGTCCTAGTAAGGAGTATGATACAGTAGCCCCAGTCCCCACAAATATTGGGAGATAATTGTTTCACAATTTTCTGCATCCAAACCTGAATTGATTACTAACCAGGATTAAGGGTTAAAATGCCCTAGGCACCAAGTTTCTGCTGGAACATTTTCTCCCCTTTCAGATCCAAATCTCAGTCAAGGTTTACATTGAAATGTAAATAGAGATAGCCTGAAGGCTCAGTAGGAGACTGGTCTCAAACCCAAGAAAAAAATAAAAAAGAGCAAAAAGTCTTACCTGAACTCTAGCAAAAGAAAATTTTATGGTGCTTTACTAAAAGTAATTAACGGCCGTATCATTTTTCCAGGACTCTTGTTTTTTTGAATTCTACATATTTTTTGAGCTGATGTTCTCAATATAAGTCTGAGACTTGTGGAATAAAGCCCTTTTTTTTGGTTCCTGTGGTCAAGAAGAGCATACATGTTGTGATTGTCTCCACGGGCGGTGGGCGATCATAAGAGGGAAATGAGAGGGTGGAGGGGACAGTGGTATGAAAGATGGTGGAATGAGATAGACATCATTACACTATGTACATGCATGATTACAAGACTGGTATGAATTTGCATTGTGCACAATAGAAATGAAAATTTGCACACCATTTCTGTACAATAAATTAAAATGCAGTCTATAAAGATAAAAAATGAATTAAAAAATGAAGATTTAGTTGCTTTATCTTACCAAACACTATGAATTAGAAGAGCATCATTTATTATTCACTTACAAGTTAGAATCTTGCAGTAGTATTACTTTCTATCATGTGGATATTGGTAAATTTTTTTTTGATGCCAAAACATTGTTACTCATTCACTCACATTATTATTGTTTGAATATGTGAGTATAGGTAGGACAGATCCTAGGAACAGGAATGAAGAAGGGTTAGACACAGTGCAAACTCCCCTACTGAACTTTAGAGTTGTTTCATCCACCCTGCATCCTGTGTCTCCAGTGTTGTTCATTTCAAAATGGTTGCAGATCTTTGGTTTCCACACCATTTAGCACTTTGTATTTTGCCTGTTGATCTGGTAAACTTCAGTAGATAGTGGGCCCTCAAGACTGGAACTGTTTCATGTTTGGCAAGGTGTCTCCCAGCATCTAGCTTGTTGACTGGAGTACAGATAATATCACTAACTATCAATGACTCTCTAAATGAAAAGATACAAGTGAATTAATAAAGAGATGTCAACAAATGTAAGAATTAAAAAAACATCATGTCTGCTTACCTTTTGAGTTGGTTGTTTTGCTTGTCAAAATTATACATGCCAAGTACCATCTCTGTGCCAGAAGTATGATTTACAAAAAGAGATTTAGGGTCTTATTGGAAAATGGTAAGGTAAAGAGATTCTAATTGCTATTTCACTTCTCTGGCTTACTACTGGAGTTGGGGTAGGCTATCATGATGTAAAAATGTCCCAGGAGAAATCAGGTTTCTTTCTTTCCCTGGCTCTTATTCCTATCACATGCAATCAAGCTTTAGTCACACAGAGCAAAATATTGAATTTTACCCATTTTAATTTAGGCAGAGAAGCAAAAACTAGTAATTTTAAGTAAAATTAGCAATGAGCAAATCTAGTACTTTAAAAAAGCTTACTTTAAATAAGCTTTAGCATGGGCATCCTAATCTTTTGTCAAAATTATACATGCCAAGTACAATCTCTGGCCAGAAGTATAATGTATGCAATGAGATTAAGGGTCTTATTGGAAAATGATGATAAAAGGCCTTATTTTCTGAAAACCTCAAGGTTAAAACAGCAAAACTCTGGGAATGAGTAGAGCAGAAAGGACGTATGTGGCGACAGTTAGCTCCTGGTCGCAGGACCTAGAGCTTCTGTGGAATTCAGCAAGTGTTTGTAAACAATGAATGCAGACAGTCAGGTATTAACTGACTTTACTTCAGCTTGTTCAGTTGAATGCAGAAATGATGGCTTTGCTTCAGACCTGACACTTGCCACTAAAACGTGTACCTTTTTATCTTGCATTTATCATCTTAGTTGCTAGCAATACAGAAATGAACTATACACTATGTTTTTTTTTTCTTATTAGCCATCTATCTAAAAAGTTTGATATTATTTTTCAGTGAAAATTTTTTTTCAGAAGCTGGGGTTTAGAGTTTGATTGTAGACGGCTTGTATACCATGTGTGGGGCACTGGATTCAATTCTCAGTACCACATATAAACAAATAAAGGTCCATTGACAGCTAAAACAAAAATTAAACTATTTGTGCACAATGAAACTCAATGCATTCTGCTGTCATGTATAAATAAGTAGAACCAATAAAATATTTTAAAAATATATTTTCAACACTCAAAGAGATATTTCTTCTAAATATTTTAAGATAAACAATCCTCATTTTTAGTTCACTGAGAAATGTCTTTGTAGTGCTCTGGAAAACTGATGACAAATTACAAAATATAGTATTAGAAATTATGGATTCATAAAGGGTCTGATTTAAATTTTTCCCTCAATAGTTAAAGCAAATCAGCAGTCCTAGATAGCCAAAATCCTTTTAAAAACAGTATTTGAAAATGCTTTAGTAACATCTAAATTATGTACTTTTTTCTAGTAGCCTGTCATATAGAAAAATTAAGTACATTATATGGGCTTTGTTCTTCTTTGCTCTAGGTAATCTTGCAATTGTCATCTGTAAATCATTCTATAAAATGGATTGGCAATTGATTCATCACAGGGTTGAAGAGAGAGCAAATCTACCGTGGTCTGTTTGGGAATGTAAGGAACCCCATTTTTTCCCAGGGTATTTGTAATAATTATTTTATTTTTTTTTTGCCCCCTGCAATTCCTCACACTGCTTAATAGTCAAAAGTCAGTGCTAATCATGTCTGGACAGAGTTGCTTCACCAATACTGCTTTCTTAGAGCTCTCAGAAATTCTGATGCAGTCTGGCTGAAATTAAAAGCTCATTAACTGATCAAGTTTGTCCCCCTGGGCTAGTTTACCTGTGTCAAAAGAACATTGTGAAATCACCTGTCCATTTGGTTTGCACTTTTCATAACATGGAGAGTCTACTTTTATGTTGGCATTTTTAAAACTATTTTTATATTTTGTTCTTATATGCTCTTAGCTCTTAAGAACTGAACAATATTGATGGTGAAGAACTTTTCTTAATGTTTTCAGTGGAACTAAGGATGTGAACATTTTATCTCTTTAATTCTGCATATGCTGAACTTTGCTTGTATACACATTATAACCAGTTGTGCCTTGCTTTGCATTCAGTTTTATGTAAAAGATTTGTATACTTTTAGTATTTAGAGAAAATATTTGAAAGACAAAAATTAGTACCAAAGAACTCTCTAGTAAAATTTTATTACTTTTTCAATAAGCAAAATATGAAATCATATTTATATCACTTTTCCCTTTTACCTTTCAATTGTATAAGAATTGCTTTAGAATCTCATTTCAATTAAAATTATGTAATTGTAAACTAAGCCATATTTAGACAATAAACATTCATAAAAGAAAATGTTCTGAAGAGCATTTTTTAAACTTTGAAGCCACTTAGATATTCATATATTTTCTCCTCCCTAACAAAAATCTGAAATTGATAGTCACCAGTACATAGCATCCAGACTTCTATACTTTCTAGTTGAGCATATTATTTCAATATTAGCCCTGATTCTTTCTATAGAAAAATCACCCCCACCTGATATATTTACTTTATCAATAGAAGTTGGTTTTCTCTAAATACCTGCAACCATAATTAACATGTAGAAATTAATATTTTGAAAGCCCACTGGTGATGAACTGAAATAACAAAAAAGTGATTTTGTAGCCCTTTTGTCAGGATAGTCACAATTTTTGATGGATCAAAAAATGTACTATAATTCAAATATCAAACTAGGTAATGAAGGCATTGCCTGTGGAAACTGAGACATAATAAATTGCTTTATATTTTACTAAATTGTTGTTAACATTGGAAGAAAACCTGGCAAAAATTCTTCAGGAATCACATCACTTTGGAACTACCTGCAGATACAACAAAGAGATTCTTTTGTGTAGTATAGATTAGAACAGTGATAAAATATTTTCTGTTTTGTAAAAAAATTCATGAGGCACCATTACAGTGGCACCAAGCATATACAAGAAGCAGGATGTTCCAAAGTAGATAAATGAACTAGAAAGTGCCCATTGAAGCTTAGGTTAACTGTAATCTTTGACTTCAAAATAACACAAACCAACTTGAAATGTAATCAAGTTAGTCCCCTGGGCTAGTTTGACTGTGTCAAAAGAGCATTATAAAATCATCTGCCCATTTGGTTTGCACTTTTTCATAACATGGATAGTCTACATTTATTAAATAGCTGATCCAAACCAGGCATTAAATGGCAGGGGTTATGAAAAGGCTAAAAAGTGAACTTTGTGAAAACATATTACTTGAATTTTCAGAAACTAAAATTAGGTTTAGTTAGAAATTCAGATTTTCTTTTTTTTTGTTTTTTTTTTGTTTTTTTTTAATTGTAAACAAATGGGATACATGTTGTTTCTCTGTCTGTACATGGCGTAAAGGCATACCATTTGTAGTCAAACTTCTCTCTCTTGTGTGGAGACAGGTTTTTAGGAAAAAAAAATCAACAACTCCAGTAATCTGTAACTGTAAAGTAATGGGACTGACTCCAAAATCCACAAACAGACACTACTGGTACTCCTTCATAGGTTAAGTCTTTACTAAAATAAAAGGAGCTGGTTCAGGGAATTGGCAATTTTTGAAAGTAAAATGTGTGAGCTAGCAGCTAAAAGCGGCCTTTGAGAATGCTTCCTTCCACCTGTTTCTTGATCAGGACAGGTTTTCAGAAGAAGCTGGGAGTTGTCTGTGTCCACTGAACCCATTGAAGGTAGAACAGTGATGGGTTTTCCAATTCAATTTCCCCAAGGCATAACTGTAATTAACTACTGGTCCAAAGTGTTAGAAAAAAATCTTTAAAAATTTAGGATAAGGACTGGGTTTATGATTCAATGTATAACTCAGTGGGGAAGTAGAGCACTTTCTTAGCACCACATATAAATAAATGAAAGAGAGGTCCATTGACAACTAAATATTTTTTAAAAACTGTAGAATAAAAGAACACAATCAAAAATTAGATTCTTAAAGAGAAACTAAAATAAGTCAATTGGCAAGAATTTCAACTAAAAATTTAATATATTTTTAAAATTAAATGCTGATTGGAAATATTCAAATGAACAGAAATCTTATTCTTGGTATCTTTCTTCATCAAAATAATTTAAGTACACTCTAGATTCACTTACTAGAAATGGGATAATAAAATCTTTGATAGATCAAAATGCTTTATGCAGTGACAACAGTAGAAATGGAGAATAACTCTCAGAGCACTGCCTCATGCTGTTGTGTGTTCCAAAAATAAGTACTTTATTCAAAATAGGCTCCAAAGGGCCACAAAACACCCACCTTCTTTTAATGTTTTCTTGGTCAGTGTTAAAGTGCTATGGCTGAAGGTTTTTTTAGAACTGTACAACCTGAACAGTACATGTCTTTTCTGTGATTGCAAATCTTCATTCACTTTCACATTTGTATCATTTTTACTGTAATATTATTTTTGTTCAGTAAATACTTTGTGATGAGAGGTGTTTAGAGGTAGTATTTTGTTTCTCTTCTATTTACCTGGAATGAACCAAACTTTACTTTTTCCATATGGAAACAAGTTTGGAAATGTATCTTGTTACCTACCCTTAAATATGAAACATCAAAAAACACTTTAAATACAGATATATAAAGAAGTACATATAATTATTGAGTTTGAGTTTGAAGAAGTGGAAAGGGTTTTAAAAACAGTCTCTTCATCATTTGAATCTTAAATTCTTTCAAATACTCTGTCCTGAGAAGGGAGAAATGATGAAGAAGAAAAAACCAGAATTATTGTTCTTCCTTTAGGCTACTTTTTTGTTAAAGAAGAATGTGAACTTCCAGGTTTAGTGACAGAAGTTACTAGTCTAATCAATCTCATTTCCAGGCTGGCCTAGCTCTGGCTTTCATGGGTGAATTCAAAAATGTCTCCATCTCTCTGATACAGGAAGACTGGTGTGCATGTAGGGGAGGAGAGGCAGGAGAAAATAATAGAAAAATGTAGGCCCAGACTGACAGGTTTAGTACCTCTACTGTGCCAGAAAAGGTCACAGAGAACTGCTAGTCACACAGTTTTTAATGTATTCTTGTACATAGAGTAGGAAGTCTTTCAGTTTGCGAAGAAACAAATTTGAAAAAAAAAACTGTTACTGGTATCTCTTCTCAAGAAGAAAACAGATTTGTTTAGTCCAGTTTATACATAAAATAGTTTAACTCAAACAGATTTACAAAATGACCTTTTATATTTAAATATGCACAGGCACCTCTCTCCCACATGCACACTCCGTTTCTTAACATTGCCTGGGAATGTAGGGCCCTACCCACACGGTTGTCACTGTAGAACACACCATATTTACTACCCTCTCCCAGATGAGTCAGGTCCCTAAGACTCTCTTTTATTTCACTAGATGACATAATTTCAGTAAGTGTCAGCAACTATTTATAAGCTACTTACCATGTATAAGTGTTGTTCCAAACTTTTGTCAGAGCTTATTTTTTCTGTCCTTTGAACAACCATAGGAAGAAAATACTATCATATAGCATTCTGTAGATGAAGAAATGGAGGCTGAGTGTTTTTGCCTAACTGATTCAAGGACACTGAATTGGCTATATTTCATAACCTGCATTGAATATAGATGCCATGATCTTAACCTGTATGTACTTCAAAAGAATCTAAAGTTACAAATTTCCTTAGTTGCTACAATGTGCCATGTTATTATCCAGTCACCAGTCACATCTTCATGCTCATCTTTATGAGCTATCCAGACATCTCAATTGCAGCACGGCTAAGGTGAAAGCAGCCATTATTATTCCTGTCCCAGTCCCTCCTATTTATCTCTCTGCCTGCTCTCACAAATGTGCATCTGTAACCTAGCCTCTATATATAGTGTCTGAATTAGTAACATGATTTTAAGTTTTTTCCAGTAAGTTAATTTTCCTACTTCTCTTAGAAAATTACAATGAAAAGTCTTCCTCAACACTAAAGATCAAAAATTTCCCTGGGCATGGTGGTGTATGCCTATAATCCCAGCAGCTTGGGAGGCAGAGGCAGGAGGACAGTGAGTTTAAAGCCAGCCTCAGCAAAGCAAGGCACAGAGCAACTCAGTGAAACTCTGTCTTCAAACAAAATAAAAAATTAAAAGATAAAAATTCAAGCAGCTTTATATTTACTAACATAGTGATAGTCTTTCTATCTTAGTCTAATAGAAAATTGATGAGTTCAATGGATTTTCTAGATCAGTGATGGCATATTTTGACTTCAGCTAAAAATCATGATAACTGAGCAAAACTCCTACCTAACTAAACCCAGAATCTAAACTTAATGTCTGAAAATAAGTTCCAGTTGTGAACTGAATAGGGAATAGGGGAAAATACTGTAATGTTCCTTGTGTCTACATTAATGCATTAAAAACTTTGAAGATTTCAAATTTGCTACATATATTTGCTGATATACATTACAAAAGAACACACACACACAGAGTTTCCTCAGTAGCCCACTCATGAGCTTCTATTGCCTCTTACCATTTTTAAATGGATGACCTTGATAATGAAAAATATAATCAATTAAAGAATCTATGTTAGAAATTTAAAAAACAGAACCAATGACATTAGAAATAAAAAATTTTAAAAAATAAATGTGTTTTAAAACTACACAAAACAAAAATAACTTAAAAAACACAAAAAAGGCAGAGGATCAAAATGTTACACTACAAAAAAAACTAACTGAAAAACAAGGAAATATCAGAGGACTCAAAGTAAAAAAGCCATTTGAGAAAAACAAATAGCTAATTGGTAGAACTAAGTCCTTCCTTATCAGGAATTATTTTAATTTTAAATGTCTACAAGTCTAAAGTTAAAATGCAAACATTTGAAGGATGATTAAAAAATAGTTCATCAATATACTATCCAAAAGAGACTTTTTTAGATACACATACACACACACACACACCCACACACACACACTCAAAGAGGTTGAAAGTAGAAGAACAGATAAGCATACTCCAACCAAATAGTAACCAAAAGTGGAACAGGGTGGCCTTAATTTGTTTGGAAAAAAATAGGCTAAGAAAAATTACAGGAGATGAAGGACATTGTATAAAGATAAAGGTTCACTGTATTAAGAAGAGAACCACTATGATCATATATGCACCCAATATCAGAAGCCAAAAATAAATGAAGTAAACACTGACAGGATGAAAGTAGAAACAGTTATGTAACATGTGGAGATTTCCATATTCCACTTAAAATTAGGGTAGTATAGCCTTACACAAGATCAATAAAGACTTAGACGAACTGAACACTATTAATCAGTCAGACACAAGAGACATGTACAGAACTCTACACAAAAACATTCTTCACAGAATGAGAAGTAAACACAAAATATTCTCAAGTACATGCAAAATATTCCCCAGAATATTCTATGTTGGGTCACAAAATGAATACCAATAATTTTTGAAGAACTGAAATCATTCAAATGTCTTTCCTATCACAATGGAAAAAAATAGAAATAAAAAAAGGAGGAAAAGGAAAACTCACAATAATACACAACTCAGGGGCACTTGAACACTGAGCCACATCCCCAATCCTAATTTGTATTTTACTTAGAGACAGGGTCTCAATGAATTGCCTGTGCCTCTCTTTTGATGAGGCTGCTTTGAACTCATGATCCTCTGTCTCAACCTTCCAAGTCATTGGAATTACAGGCATGCACCACCTCACCCAGTTACAACAGGCTCTTAATCAAGAGTTACAGAAGAAATCATAGCAGGCATTAGAAAATTCTTTGAGTCAAAATTAAAAAAAACACAAAATATATACACATATGGAATACTCTGAAAACAATGGTGGGAGAGAGAATTATAGCTTCAAATGCTTACATTGAAAAAGAAATATGTCAAATCAAATATGTAACTCTACATTTCATGGAATAAATGAATAAATAAATAAACAAACCTAGGAGAAGGAAGAAAATAATAAATATTACTGACAAAGAAGAGAGACTCAAAAAAACCAAAAGTTGGTTCTATTCATTAGATTAATAACATCCTTCACAGAATGAGAATTAAACACAAAGTATTCTGAAATACATGTAAAATATTCTCCAGAGCATACATTGTTGGATTGATGAGAAGAAAATATTCAAATTATAAAATGTGAAATGAAAGAGAAACATTACTACTTAATGTACAGAAACAAACGAATTAGTGAAGAATAGCATGAGCAACTTTATGCCAACAAACAGCTTAACAAAGACAAAATGGATAAATTCCTAGAAACAAAGATGGCCAAAACTGATTGAAGAAGAAATAAAAATCTGAAAAGAACTATTACAAGAAAAAGGATTATACCATTAACAGAATGCCCCAGCAAAGAAATGCCTAGAACCAGATTACTACACTGATATTCTAACAAACATTTAAAGAACAATTAACATCGACCCTCAAAATATTCCAAAAGAATTGGAGAAAACATTTCCTCATTTATTCTACAATGCCAGCAATACACTGATATCAAACCTAGACAGACTGTACAAGAAAAGAAAAATAAATTTCATAATCCTTAAAAAAGAAAGGCAAAAATCCTCAGCAAAATCATAGCAGATTGAATTTACCAGTATGTCCAAAGACGTCAGGTCCAATCACATTAAATCCCCATTCAAAAAATCTGAAATGATTTGAAATCTGAAAATTTTTGAGCAAATGATGTTACAAATATTTTGGATTTCAAAAAACTTCAGATATCATACTTTTGGAGTAGGGTTGGTCAACTAGTAAAGCATACACAACTATTGCAAAATTCAAACAGCACTGAAATCTGAAAAACTTCCATTCTGCGCATTTTGATAAGGAATATTCAACCTATATATATTACAACCCAATGGGACTTTCTCCAGGAATGCGAGAGTGGTTTAACATGAAAATCAATCCAAGGTAATACACATCAACAGTTAAGAAAACATGACCATTACAGGTGATGAATAAAAGCATTTAAAAATCTCAATACTCTTTTACAATAAAAACATCCAGTACACTACCAACAGAAGGAAAATTAATCAGAATGTGAATAAAGAAAGCCACAGTTAATGGCACAATCAATGATAAAAAGTGAAAGTTAAATACTTGGAAATCAATCTCACAAAAGAGGTGAAAGACCTCTACAATGAGAACTACAGAACACTAAAGAAAGAAATTAAAGAAAACCTTAGAAGATGGAAAGATATCCCATGTTCTTGGATAGGCAGAATTAATATTTTCAAAATGGCCATACTATCTAAAGTGCTATACAAATTCAATGCAATTCCAATTAAAATCCCAATGATGTACCTTACAGAAATAGAGCAAGCAATTATGAAATTCATCTGGAAGAATAAAAAACCCAGAATAGCTAAAGCAATTCTCAGTAGAAAGAGCAAAACAGGGGGTATCGCAATACTAGATTTTCAACTCTATTACAAAGCAATAGTAACAAAAACGGCATGGTACTGGTACCAAAATAGAAAGGTATATCAATGGTACAGAATAGAGGACATGGACACAAACCCAAATAAATACAATTTTCTCATACTAGACAAAGGGTCCAAAAATATGCAATGGAGAAAAGATAGCCTCTTCAACAAATAGTGCTTGGAAAACTGGAAAACCATATGCAACAGAATGAAATTAAACCCCTATCTCTCACCCTACACAAAACTCAACTCAAAATGGATTAAGGACATCGGAATCAGACCAGAGACCCTGCGTCTTATAGAATAAAAAGTAGGTCCAAACCTTCAACTTGTTGGCTTAGAATCAGACTTCCTTAACAGGACTCCCATAGCACAAGAAATAAAAGCAAGAATCAACAACTGGGATAGATTCAAACTAAAAAGCTTTCTCTCAACAAAGGACACTATCAGTAATGTGAAGAGAGAGCCTACAGAGTGGGAGAAAATCTTTGCCACTCATACTTAAGATAGAGCGCTAATCTCCAGAATCTATAAAGAACTCAAAAAACTCTACACCAAGAATACAAATAATCCAATCAACAAATGAGCTAAAGAAATGAATAGACACTTCACAGAAGAAGATGTACAAGCAGTCAACAGATGTATGAAAAAATGTTCATCATCTCTAGTAATAAGAGAAATGCAAATCAAAACTACCCTAAGATTTCATCTCACCCCAAGTAGAATGGCGATCATCAGGAACACAAGCAACAGTAGGTGTTGGCGAGGATGTGGGGAAAAAGGTACTCTCATACATTGCTGGTGGGGTTGGAAATTAGTGCAGCCACTCTGGAAAGCATTATGGAGATTCCTCAGAAAGCTTGGAATGGAACCACCATTTGCCCCACCTATCCCACTCTTTGGCCTATACCCAAAGGATTTAAAATCAGCATACTACAGAGATACAGCCTCATCAATGTTCATTGCTGCTCAATTCACTGTAGCCAGATTGTGGAACCAACCTAGATGCCCTTCAGTTGATTAATGGATAAAGAAACTGTGGCATATATATACAATGGAATATTACTATGCCATGAAGAATGATAAAATTATGGCATTTGCAGACAAATGGATGAAACTGGAGAATATCATGCTAGTGAGATAATCCAATCTCATAAAACTAAAGGATGAATCATCTCGCTGATAAGCAGATGAGGACATATAATGGGGGGTGGGAGGGGTTAGTGTTAGGGTTAGGGTTAGATTTAGGGTTAGGGATAAGGAGGGTTGTAAGAATGGAGGAAAGAAGGACTGTATAGAGGGAAAAGAGCAGTGAGAGGGGTGGGGGGAAGGGAAAAAATAATGAATCAAACAATATTGCCCTATGTTTATTATGACTACACAAATGGTATGCCTTGACTCCATGTACAAATAGAGAAACAACATGTATCCCATTCGTATACAATAATAAAAATAACTAAAAAAAAGAATCGAAGAAATAAAAAAATTAAAAAGTGAAAGTTTTTTCCCTAAGATCAGAAAGAAGTGAAAGATATCCTTGTTTTTAAGTTCTAGACAGAGCAATTATGAAAGAAAAAGAAAAGGAATTCATACTAGAAAGTAAGAAGTTAACCATTTCTCCTTGAAGATGACATAATCTTCAATGTACCAAATCATAAAGAATTCACAAAAAGTCTTTTAAACCTAGTAAGCAAATGCAACAGCATCGGGAGATATAAAATCAAAATAGAAAACCATTTGAATTTCTATATGCAGGCAATATAAATTTCCAAAAATAAATCAAGAAAACATTTCCACCTACAATAATATCAAAGGTCGTAAGACACGTAGAAAAAAATTTAATCAGTGAGGCAGAAGACCTATTCAATGAAAAATGTAAAATGCTGCTTAAAGAAATCATACTAAATAAAAGGAAAGATAGCTCATCTTAACAGCATGGAAAATTTAATATTGTTAAGATAATAATACTACCTAAAATAATCTACAGATTTATATTCAGTGCAATACTTATCAAAGTCCCAATGGTATTTTCTGTCATTTTAACATTTTGAGGAATAGAAAATTTTACCCCAATATTCAAAGAGAATTTCAAGGGACACAGAATAACTATAACAACCTTGAAAAAGAGCAAATTCAGAGATCCCATACTTCCTGATTTCAAAGCTTACTATAAAGCTGTTGTAATCAACACAACGGTACTATCTGTATGGACAGACATACAGACACATGAGACTAATGGAATAGAACTGAGAGCCCATAAAGAAACCTTTACAACTGCTCAACAATCTTTGACAAATAGTTGACTTACATCTGTGGTCAACTATTTTCAATAAGGGTATTAATATCATTCAATGGAAAAGGACAGTGTTTTCAACAAATGGCTGAAACTAAGGGTTATGGAAAAATGGATATTTATATGTAAAATAATGAAGTTGGACTGGGTACAGTAGTGCATGCCTGTAATTCCAGCAGCTGGGGATGCTGAAGTAGGAGGATTCCAAGTTTAAAGCCAGCCTCAGCAGCTTAGCATAACCCTAAGCAACTCAGTGAGAGTCTGTCTCTAAATAAAATATAAAAGAGGGCTGGGACTGAGATGAGGCTCAGTGGTAAAACACCCCTGGGTTCAAATCCTAGTACCAAAAAACTAAAAGAATAAAATTGGACCCTAATTTTACACCCTGAACAAAAATTAACTTAAAATGAATGATGGCCTTAAATATAAGAGCTAAAACTATCATCACTTAAAAAATAAAGGGGCAAATATTTATGATCTGGAGAAACTGGCAATAATTTCTTAAATAGAACACCAAAACCACAGGCAACAAATTAAAAAAAGATAAAGTGGACTTTTTTAAAATTAATAATATTTGTGCATCACAAGAAAGTAAAAGAAAGTGAAAAAAACCCACAGAATGAGAGGAAATAATTACAAAAAACATATACCTTATAATGGTATTAGGTCCAGGATCCATAAAGATTTCTAACAACTTGACAAACCAAAAGACAACCCTACTTTTAAAATAGGCAAAATACTTAAAGATACTTCTTTAAAGCAAATATACAAATGGCCAAAATACACACGAAAGCTGCCAAACATCAGTAAACGTTAGGTAAAAGTATGTTAAAGTTACAATGAGGAGGTTTCAAGATGGCGGACTAGAGGGTGGCTGCATTTCATGTTGACCCAGGACTCAGGATTCAAAAGAGGAGATAGTGAGAGACTTGGTGCCAACTCAAAGTCACCAGGTGAGTCTCTCCCATTGAGGAGGCATCCCAGATGGGGTGATAGTCCCGGAACACAGGGAACTTTGTGAAGTTGAGTTGCCCAAAGAGACACCCCTCTCTCCACTGGAGCAGTGAACTCAGACAACTGGGAGAATCATAGAGGAGGCCGCTCAGCACAGCGCTTGGACTCGGAGCAACCACTGCGGCTCTGGGCGGCTGCCCAGAGGAGGAGCTGTGTGGCGAGTTGTTTGGACTCAGAGCAACCACTCCTTAACACCGAGGCCTGCCTGAAGGATGAGGAGGAGGAGCGCAGAGGTCGCTTGGACTTGGAGTGACTGTACCAGAGCTACAGGCGGTTGCCAGAGGAGGAGCTGTGCTGTGAGCTGTTTAGACTCAGAGTGACTGCTTCTGAACACCAGGGGGATGCCCAGAGGAGGAGGAGGAGCTTGGTGGGTCACTTGGACTAGGAGTGACTGCATCAGAGCTCTGGGTGGCTGCTCAGAGGAGGAGGTGAGGGGTGAGTTTTTTGGACTCAAAGCAACTGTTCCTGAACACCGCGGGCCTACCTGGAGGAGGAGCGTGGTGGGTCACTTGGTCTTGGAGTGGCCATACCACAGCTCTGGGTGGCTGCCCAGAGGAGGCATGCGGCAGGTCACTTGAACTCAGAGCGACAGCTCCTGAACAACTGGGTGGCTAGGGTAGCTACCTGGAGGAGCAGGAGGAGGGGGGCAGGTCACTTGGAGACTCAAAGTGAGTTGCTTGGACTCCTAGTGACTACGCTGGAACACCGGGCGGCTGTCCAGAGGAAGAGGCTTGTGGCAGGTTGCTGGGACTTAGAGTGAATGTACGGGGCTCCAGGTGGCTGCTCAGAGGAGGAGCCGCATAGACAGGTGATTATGTGCAGAGCAGGGTTCCAAGACCTAGGTGGCTTCTTGGTGCAAGAGCTGCACAGAGACATGCTAAGAGGCAGAGCGAAGGTTCCAGGACTGCAGGCAGATTCTCTGAGGAGAGGCAGCCTAAGGAGACTCATCTGCAAAGGGTGAAGCTCCCAGGCCCAGGAGGTAGGTCCAGGGCCCTGGGAATGTTGCAGAGGAAGGCAGCCCACCCAAGCAGTAGTAGTGGATTGAGGGGAAACTCTAGGATGGAAAGTGACCAACAAGACTTTCCCACTGGGTGAGTCTTGACTGCTGGGTGAGGTTTTCCCACAAGGACTGTAAAACCAGAGACACAGGCACAAACAACCCTTGCCTCAGCCTGCAGCCTAGTTCCCCTTTGGATGACCATTGGTCAACAAATGGAGGGAGGCATCTCTGCCCACTATCAGGGAATATACCCCACCTGAAGGTCACCACCCCAAGAGAGACAGCATCCTTGTGGAGCACCACATTATCAACTTCCTACAAGACTTCAGGCTACTGAAGGATTAGAGGGGATATACTAGCAAACTTCAGGGACATTATAAGGCAATAGAGGAATTCTGCAACATCTTAGCGGTCCACTGATACTTGAACAATATGAGACAACAAAGGAAGAAAATGCCCCCCAAAAATCTAGATGTTTCATCAATAAAATCCAATGACAACATGGCAGAAGAAATGACAGAAAGGGAGTTCAGAATGTACATAATTAAAATGATCAGGGAAGCAAATGATGAGATGAAAGAGAAAATGCAAGCATTGAAAGATGAGATGAAAGAGCAAATGCAGGCACTGAATGAACACACCAATCGACAGTTAAAAGAGCAAATAGAGGAAGCAAAAGACCATTTCAATAAAGAGTTAGAGATATTGAAAAAAAAAACAAACTGAAATCCTTGAAATGAAGAAAACAATAAACCAAATTAAGAACTCCATAGAAAGCATAACCAATAGAATAGAACACCTGGAAGACAGAACCTCAAATATTGAAGACAAAGTATTTAATCTTGAAAACAAAGTTGAACAAACAGAGAAGATGGTAAGAAATATCTCCAAGAACTGTGGGATATCATGAAAAGGCCAAATTTGAGAATTATTGGGATTGAGGAAGGCTTAGAGAAACAAACCAAAGGAATGAACAACCTATTCAATAAAATAAATCAGAAATTTTCCCAAATCTGAAAAATAAAATGGAAAATCAAGTTCAAGAGGCTTATAGGACTCCAAATACACAAAATTAAAACAGACCCACACCAAGACACATTATAATGAAAATACCTAACATACAAAATAAAGACAGAATTTTAAAAGCTGTGAGAGAAAAGAAACAAATTACATTCAGGGGGAAACCAATACGGATATCAGCAGATTTTTCAATCCAGACCCTAAAAGCTATAAGGGCCTGGAACAACATTTACCAAGCCCTGAAAGAAAATGGATGCCAACCAAGAATCTTGTACCCAGCAAAACTTACCTTCAAATTGCACAATGAAATAAAATCCTTCCATGATAAACAAAAGCTAAAAGAATTTACAAAGAGAAAGCCAGCATTACAGAACAATCTCAGCAAAATATTCCATGAGGAAGAGATGAAAAGCAAAGAAGCAAATCAGCAAAGGGAGGAATTATCCTAAAGGAATTGTCAAATAAATGAGAAACCAAGTCCTGTCAAAATAAATAATAAATAAATAAATAAATAAATAAATAAATAAAATAAAATAAATGTACCAAATGATCAGGAATACAAATCATATCTCAATAAGAACCCTGAATGTTAATGGTCTGAATTCATAAATCAAAAGACATAGACTGGCAGATTGAATTAAAAAGAAAGATCCAACAATATGTTGCCTCTAAGAGACACACCTCATAGAAAGAGACACCCCTAGACTAATGGTGAAAGGATGGGGAAAAACATACCATGCACATGGACTCAGCAAAATAGCTGGGGTATCCATCCTCATTTCAGATAATGTGGACTTCAAGCCAAAGTTAGTCAGAACGGATAAAGAAGGTCATTTCATACTGCTTAAGGGAAGTATAAATCAGCAATATATTACAATCATAAATATTGTTGCCCCAAACAGTGGCTCATCCATTTATGTCAAACAAATCCTTCTCAATTTCTGAAACCAAATAGACTGTAACACAATAATACTAGGTGATTTTAACATGACTCTCTCACCACTGGACAGATCTTCCAAACAAAATTGAACAAAGAAACCATAGATCTCAATAGCACAATCAATAATTTAGACTTAACAGACATTTATAGAATATACCATCCAACCAAGAGCGAATACACTTTTTTCTTAGCAGCACATGGATTCTTCTCTAAAATAGACCATATATTATGCCACAAAGCTAATGTTAGCAAATATAAGAAGATAGAGACACTACCTTGTATTCTATCAGAACATAATGGATTGAGGTTAGAAATAAATGAAAGAGTAAAAAACAGAAACTACTCCAACACCTGGAGATTAAACAATAGGCTATTATATGATGAATGGATAACAGAAGGTATTAGGAAGGAAATTAAAAAATTCTTAGAGTTGTATGAGAACAAAGAAACATCATATCAAAATTTCTCAGTCACTATGAAAGCGGTACTTAGAGGAAAATTTATTTCATGGAGCGCATTCAATAAAAGAAATAAAACTCAACAAATAAATGACCTAACACTACAGCTCAAAGCCCTGGAAAAAGAATAACAAGCCAACACCAGTGTAGTAGAAGACAGGAAATAGTTAAACTCAAAGCTGAAATCAATGAAATTGAAACAAAAGAAACAATACAAAAAATTGACAAAATAAATAGTTGGTTCTTTGTAAAAATAAACAAAATTGATAAACATTTAGCCACACTAACAAAGAGAAGATGAGAGAAAACCCAAATCACTAAAATTCGGAATGAACAAGGAAATATCACAACAGACACAATTGAAATACAAAACATAATTAGAAGCCACTTTGAAAATCTATACTCCAACAAAATAGAAAATTTCGAAGACATCAACAGGTTTCTAGAGACATATAAATTGCCTAAACTGAACGAGGAGGACATACACAATTTAAATAGACCAATTTCAAGTAATGAATTAGAAGAAGTCATCAAAAGCCTACCAACAAAGAAATGTCTGGGACCAGATGGGTTCTCCACCGAGTTCTACAAACCTTTAAAGAAGAGCTCATTCCAATACTTCTCAAAGTATTCCATAAAATAGAAGAGGAGGGAACCCTCCCAAACTCATTCTATGAAGCCAATATTACCCTGATACCTAAACCAGACAGGGACATATCGAGGAAAAAAATTTCAGACCAATATCCTTAATGAATATCGATGCAAAAATTCTCAACAAAATTTTAGCAAATCGCATACAAAAACATATTAAAAAGATAGTGCACCATGATCAAGTGGGTTTCATCCCAGGGATGCAAGGTTGGTTCAACATCAGGAAATCAATAAATGTAATTCACCATATCAATAGACTTAAAGTGAAGAATCACATGCTTATTTCAATAGATGCAGAAAAAGCATTTGATAAAATAGAGCACCACTTCATCCTGAAAACACTAGAAAAAATAGGAATAGTGGGAACATTCCTTAACATTTTAAAGGCCATCTATGCTAAGCCCATGGCTAATATCATTCTACATGGTGAAAAACTGAAAGCATTCCCCCTAAAAACTGGAACAAGGCAGGGATGCCCTCTTTCACCACTTCTATTCAATATCGTCCTTGAAACTCTATCAGAGCAATTAGACAGACCAAAGAAATTAAAGGGATATAAATAGAAAAAGAAGAACTCACAATATCCCTATTTGCTGTTGATATGATTATATACTTAGAGGAAACAGGAAATTCCATGAGAAAACATTTAGAACTCATAAGTGAATTCAGTACAGTAGTGGGTTATAAGATCAATGCACATAAATCTAATGCATTTTTATACATAAATGATGAATCTTCAGAAAGAGAACTTAGGAAAACTACCCCATTCACAATAGCATCAAAAAAAATAAAATACTTGGGAATCAATCTCACAAAAAAGGTGAAAGTCCTCTACAATGAGAACTACAGAACACTAAAGAAAGAAATTAAAGAACACCTTAGAAGATGGAAAGATCTCCCATGTTCTTGGATAGGGAAATTTAATATTGTCAAAATGGCTATAATTCCAAAAGTGCTATACAGATTCAATGCAATTCCAATTAAATTCCCAATGATGTACCTTACAGAAATGGAGCAAGCAATTGTGAAATTCATCTGGAAGAATAAGAAACACAGAATAACTAAAGCAATCCTTAGCAGAAAGAGTGAAGCAGGGGGTATCGCAATACCAGATCTTCAACTCTGCTACACAGCAATAGTAACAAAAACAGCATGGTATTGGTACCAAAATAAAAAGGTAGATCAATGGTACAGAATAGAGGACCTGGACAAAAACCCAAATAAATATAATTTTCTCATACTAGAAAAAGGGGCCAAAAATATGCAATGGAGAAAAGATAGTCTTTCAACAAATGGTGCTGGGAGAATTGGAATTCCATATGCAACAGAATGAAAGTAAACCCATACCTCTCACCATGCACGAAACTAAACTCAAAATGAATTAAGGATCTCGGAATCAGACCAGAGACCCTGCATCTTATAGAAGAAAAAGTAGGTCCAGATCTTCAACATGTCGGCTTAGGACCAGACTTCCTCAACAGGACTCCCATAGCACAAGAAATAAAAGCAGGAATTAATAACTGGGATAGATTCAAACTAAAAATCTTTCTCTCAGCAAAGGAAACTATCAGCAATGCGAAGAAAGAGCATACAGAGTGGGAGAAAATCTTTGCCAATCATACTTCAGATAGAGCACTAATCTCCAGAATCTATAAAGAACTCAAAAAACTCTACACCAAGAATACAAATAATCCAATCGACAAATGGGCTAAGGAAATGAATAGACACTTCACAGAAGAAGATGTACAAGCAATCAACAAACATATGGAAAATTGTTCAATATCTCTAGTAATAAGAGAATTGAAAATCAAAATCACCCTAAGATTCCATCTCACCCCAATTAGAATGGTGATTATCAAGAATACAAGCAACAACAGTTGTTGGCGAGGATGTGGGGAGAAAGGTACTCTCATACATTGCTGGTGGTGCTGCAAATTAGTGCAGCCACTCTGGAAAGCAGTGTGGAGACTACTTAGAAAACTTGGAATGGAACCATCATTTGACCCAGCTATCCCACTCCTTGGTCTATACCCAAAGGTCTTAAAATCAGCATACTACAGAGATACAGACACATCAATGTTCATAGCTGCTCAGTTCACAATAGCCAGATTGTGGAACCAACCTAGATGTCCTTCAATTGATTAATGGATAAAGAAACTGTGGTATATATATACAATGGAATATTACTCAGCCATAAAGAATGATAAAATTATGGCATTTGCAGGCAAATGGATGAAATTGGAGAATTAATGCTAAGTGAGATAAGCCAATCTCAAAAAACCAAAGGACGAGTGATATCGCTAATAACTGTATGATTACACATAATGGGGGTGAGAGGGGTTAGTGTTAGGGTTAGAGTTAGAATTAGGGAGGGGGGCAAGAAAAGAGGAAGGAAGTACGTATTGAGGGAAAAGAGGGATGGGAGGGGTGGGGGCAAGGGAAAAAATAACAGAATGAATCAAACAACATTACCCTATGTAAATTTATGATTACACAAATGGTATGCCTTGACTCCATGTACAAACAGAGAAACAACATGTATCCCATTTGTTTACAATAATAAAGAAAAATAAATTAAAAAAAAAGAAAAACAAAATCTAAGCAATTCAGTCAGGCCCTGCCTCTAAATAAAATACAAAACAGGGTTGGGGATGTGGCTTGAGCCGGTGATGTGGCTCAGTGGTTGAGTTACCCTGAGTTTAATCCCTGGTACCAAGAAAAATGTTCCTGGAACATCATAGAATCTTTAGCACCCTATATGTCTGTCCGAGCTGTTGAACCTTCAGGATTGCTAGATAGCCAACCATTCTAGAAGCTGCTGTATAGTCTGAAATATGTGCTATGTGGTCAAGGTGAGAATGAATCTAGGTGGAGAAGACCATCAACCCTAGTAAAACCCATGCTGCTCAGAAGGTTGGAGGCGAGGCCCTTTCCTCCAACCATCAGCTTGGCAATGGGAACCCAGTGGCTTATCAGTAAGGTGGGCTGTTGGGACTAAAGGAATCATCGGAAAAAGACTTGTGCTAATCACTATAGTAATAAATAACCTGGCTTGAATTTGCCTCATTTACCTACATTTTTTCCCCAAAATTTATTGGCATTTTTTTTCATATGGAAGGAATAAAAAAATGTACAGAAACTTGTTAAGGAATTCAAGAAATCAATTTTGGGAAAAGACAGACTACATTTTAGTAATTTTTTTTCTTAGAATTATAGTATAATTGTAGAAAAATATGAAGAAATATATCCTTCAAGACCCTATTAACTGTGTATAGAGTATGGCACCAGCCAGTCTCCTGGGTTCAAGTTCAGGTTTCTTGTCTTTGCTTCAATTTTCTATTCTGTTTAATGTGGTATATCTTAGTACCTACATGTATGAGTTGTCATGTAGGTATTAATTCTCTTATTGTTCTCATATCAGTGCCTGGCATAGAGTAAACACTGATAGTTTACACTTCTTTTACTTCCCATTTAATACAAACTTAATTAGTGTTAGGCATATTTCTTTCAGACATTTACAGTCTTAAGCCTTATACTTTACACAAGTGTATTAAGATAAAACTTTTTATGTTGGAGAAGCTTGCTTTTTATGTTGTGAGCACAATTGAAACTTCAGCCCTGTAGTTCTAGGGGCCTTTCTGAATGTGCACAGAGCCTGTGCTTCATGCCCAGATTAGTATTTGACTCAAGGGGCTTTGGTACTTACAGTTGTTGAGAATTCAGAGTCAGATGTGAATCTGATTGCCAAAAACATTGAATTACCCTATGATACTTACGGTGTCTTTGAGCTTCTCTTTCCTCATCTGTAAATTGAAGATAATCAAATACCATGTATTACGGGAGATTTCAAAAGGTGTAGGTCCCTGCATATAGCCTGGGACTTGAAGTTCCTGTTGTCACTGGGGTGGGCCTGCCTCCTCCTCTACAGTAGTGTGTCAAGCTGTCCACTGAGGAAGGCACATTTGTCTCTTCTCAGAATGTGAAAAGGACAAAGACATTAATGATCATGTGCTGGAAGAGAAGTTTCAGTGCAAGGATGGGGAGCTAGCAGAAAGGCTGATGATATTCAAGAAGCTCAGGAAAGGGGGCTCTGTGCAGTTCATGCAGGTAGGAAGTTTTGTGAATCAACTCTGGCAGTTCAGCTTGGGGAACTAACAGCTCATTTGAGCAAGAAAGGGCATGAAGTCCCATGACAGGCACATGCCTCCCAAATAATTTTAAAACTATAAATCAACAAATCATGTTGTGCATGAAAGTCTGAAATTGTTATGGAAAGGTTCATTTGCACTTTTCCAAAATGCACTGAGCTAATATAATTACCAAATATAAAATTAGGCAAGTTTTTATGTGAGCAACCTAGTTGTGTGACCTTTGGGGTAGTCATAATGTTGTGTAAGTACTGCCTCATTTACTCTTAGTCCCAATCACCTCCTGAGTGTTGCTGACTTCATGATTCTGTCAATTCCCTCTTTTTTAATTGTTCCCATTAACCCCAGCTGTGTGAATCAGGACACATTTTTTGTATGATTTACAATTCATCCTGGAACAATGCACTATGTGTACTACCACATAGAATTGTCCTTGGCCAAATGAGAAAATGAAGGCACATCTTTATGTAGAAGATTCATGAAGGTACCTAACTTTAGAGAAGGTCTAGGGATGTTACAGAGCATTTTCTTATACAGGGGAGGTCTTTGTTTGCCCACACCTTTCTTTTTTTCTTTTTCTTTCTTTCTTTCTTTTTTTTTTTTTTTTTGCTTTTATCATAGGCTAAGAGAATTCTGCTTTGAGAGTTCCTTGGGTATGTTCTCACCAAAATCTCTGTCAAACTTCAGATGATCTATTGTAAAACTCTGTGGACTTAAATTTATATGTATTCCAAAATTCCAATATCATATTCAAGATCAGACCCTGAAGCTGTCTCAGTTAAGGAAGAAATTACAACAGTGGAGAGATGTGTCATTTCTACTCAACTAATATCTGAAGCACCTTCTCACTCAGGAACATGCTGGCACCCACCAGGGGCCAGACTTCCATGAACTCCTGGATAGGGGCACAGGTTGGCAAAGTGACTTATCGTCAAACAGTCCATGTAAAGTGGCCAGTGGCCCTGATTACACTGAGCAGCTCCCAGGTATCAGGTTACTGAATCTCAGGATGCTCCATTCACCAAGTGATATTTTGACCAGATTTTCTGTTTTCCATGTCAAATGTAGGGTATGACAAGATCAGGATGCCTGATTGAGAACACAGAAGAAAAATACACAGCATAAAAATCAAAGCAGTCCAACAATGTCATTTCTCCCTGGTTAAGAATAGATTCAGGATGAAAAGGCAGCATCTACCTAATGTTTAAGAAGAGAAAAGGGGGATCCAAGATGGCGGCCTAGAGGGAGACTGCACCCCCTGTCGCTCCAGAACCCAGGAGTTAAGAAGGGGAGGCATTGAGAGACTGGGACTGAAATAGAGCCACGGGTGAGTCTGCCCACTGGGTAAAGCTCGGCCCGGGGGGGCAGGCCCAGATAGAGGTGGCTTATCGGAGCCGGGCAGGGCAGCTAGAGTCATCCACAGGCAGCCCTGCACACTCCGGCGGTGGGCCCCGCCCACACAGCCAGCTTCTCCAGGTTCTCGGAACGGAACTGGCCCGCTGGTGAGAGCCTGTCTGACCAGAACAAGCTCCGAGTCCCAGAGCCAGTGCAGCTCAGCGTACTCTAGCATGCAAGCAGATTCTGGGTCCAGACAGGGCAGCCAGAGACTTCCCCAAGTAGTCTGGACCCCTGCGGTGGGAGGTGCCATTCAAGGCTAGCCTCTCGGAGCTGACCGCCCAGTGAGAGACTTTCTACATAGAACCAGCCACAGCCCCCGAACCAACGGAGAGCCTCGATCCACAAACAACCTCTGGGATCAGGGCAGGGCAGCCAGACACCTCTTCAGGCGGCTCTGCCCACTCCGGCTGCAGGCTCTCTTCTTGGGGTGATCCAAGATGGCGGCCTAGAGGGAGACTGCACCCCCTGTCACTCCAGAACCCAGGAGTTAAGAAGGGGAGGCATTGAGAGACTGGGACTGAAATAGAGCCACAGGTGAGTCTGCCCACTGGGTAAAGCTCGGCCTGGGTGGCAGGCCCAGATAGAGGTGGCTTATCGGAGCCAGGCAGGGCAGCTAGAGTCTTCCCAAGGTAGCCTTCCACACTACGGCAGTGAGCTCCTCCCACACGGCCAGCTGCACGGTGCAGGCCCACAGTGAGAGCATTTCAGCACAGAGCCAGTTCCAAATCGTGGAACCAGTAGGGGACTAGGGGCACTTTTCTTCGGATACGCTGCTTTATCAGATTCCTCCAAGACATCAGGCTACTGAAGGCTGGGAGGTGATACACTGGAAATCTACAGGGACACTATAAGTCAATAGCGGAAAACTGCAATATCTCTGGGTCCCACTGACAACTGACCAATATGAGAAAACAAGGGAAGAAAATGTCCCAAACAAACCTAGATACTACATCAATAAAACCCAATGACAGCACAGCAGAAGAAATGTCAGAAAGGGAGTTCAGAATGTACGTAATTAAAACGATCAGGGAAGCAAATGAGGAGATGAAAGAGCAAATGCAGGCATTGAAGGAGGAGATGAAAGAGCAAATGCAGGCATTAAATGATTGCACCAATCAACAGTTAAAAGACCAAATACGGGAAGCAAGAGATCATTTCAATAAAGAGTTAGAGATACTGAAAAAAAACCAAACTGAAATACTTGAAATGAAGGAAACAATAAACCAAGTTAAAAACTCCATAGAAAGCATAACCAATAGAATGGAGCACCTGGAAGACAGAACCTCAGACATTGAAGACAAATTATTTAATCTTGAAAGCAAAGTTGGCCAAACAGAAAAGATGGTATGAAATCATGAACAGAATCTACAAGAATTATGGGATATCATGAAAAGGCCAAATTTAAGAATTATTGGGATTGAGGAAGGCTTAGAGAAACAAACCAAAGGAATGAACAACCTATTCAATGAAATAATATCAGAAAATTTCCCAAATCTGAAGAATGAAATGGAAAACCAAATACAAGAGGCTTATAGAACTCCAAACATACAAAATTACAACAGACCCACACCAAGGCACATTATTATGAAAATACCTACCATACAAAATAAAGACAGAATATTAAAGGCCGCGAGAGAAAAGAATCAAATTACATTCAGAGGGAAACCAATAAGAATATCAGCAGATTTTTCAATCCAGACCCTAAAAGCCAGAAGGGCCTGGAACAACATTTACCAAGCCCTGAAAGAAAACGGATGCCAACCAAGAATCTTATACCCAGCAAAACTTACCTTCAAATTTGACGATGAAATAAGATCTTTCCATGATAAACAAAAGCTAAAGGAATTTACAAAAAGAAAGCCAGCATTACAGAACATTCTCAGCAAAATATTCCATGAGGAAGAGATGAAAAACAACGATGCAAATCAGCAACAGGAGGCACTAGCCTAAAGGAATAGCCAAATAAAGGAGAAACCAAATCATGCCAAAAACAAATGTGAGTCAATTGACTGGGAATACAAATCATATCACAATAATAACCCTGAATGTTAATGGCCTGAATTCATCAATCAAAAGACACAGACTGGCAGATTGGATTAAAAAGAAAAATCCAACAATATGCTGCCTGCAAGAGACTCACCTCATAGAAAGAGACACCCATAGACTAAAGGTGAAAGGATGGGGAAAAACATACCATGCACACGGACACAGCAAAAAAGCTGGAGTATCCATCCTCATCTCAGATAATGTGGACTTCAAACCAAAACTAGTCAGAAGGGATAAAGAAGGACATTACATGCTGCTTAAGGGAAGCATAAATCAGCAAGACATAACAATCATAAATATCTATGCCCCGAACATTGGCTCATCCACGTACGTCAAACAAATCCTTCTCAATTACAGAAATCAAATAGACCACAACACAATCATACTAGGCGATTTTAACACACCGCTCTCACCACTGGATAGATCGTCCAAACAAAAATTGAATAAAGAAACTATAGATCTCAACAACACAATCAGCAATTTAGACTTAACGGACATATATAGAATATACCATCCAACAAAGAACGAATACACTTTCTTCTCAACAGCACATGGATCCTTCTCTAAAATAGACCATATTTTATGCCACAAAGCTACTGTTAGTAAATACAAGAAGATAGAGATACTACCTTGTACTCTATCAGATCATAATGGATTGAAATTAGAAATAAATGACAGAATAAAAAACAGAAACTTCTCCAATACTTGGAGACTAAATAATACACTATTATACGATGAATGGATAACAGAAGACATCAGGAGGGAAATAAAAAAATTCTTAGAAGTAAACGAGAACAAAGACACATCATATCAACATCTCTGGGACACTATGAAAGCAGTACTTAGAGGAAGATTTATTTCATGGGGTGCATTCAAAAAAAGAAGTAGAAATCAACAAATAAACGACTTAACACTACAGCTCAAAGCGCTAGAAAAAGAAGAGCAGACCAATACCAAAAGTAGTAGAAGACAGGAAATAGTTAAAATCAGAGCCGAAATCAACAAAATCGAAACAAAAGAAACAATTGGAAAAATTAACAAATTAAATAGTTGGTTCTTTGAAAAAATAAATAAAATTGATAAACGCTTAGCCACACTAACAAAGAGAAAGAGGGAGAAAACTCAAATTACTAAAATTCGGAACGAACAAGGAAACATCACAACAGACACGAGTGAAATACAAAACATAATTAGAAGCTATTTTGAAAATCTATACTCCAACATAACAGAAAACCTCGAAGACATCAACAAATTTCTAGAGACATATGAATTACCTAAACTGAACGAGGAGGACATACACAACCTAAATAAACCAATTTCAAGCAATGAAGTAGAAGAGGTCATCAAAAGCCTACCAACAAAGAAAAGTCCAGGACCAGATGGGTTCTCAGCCGAGTTCTACAAAACCTTTAAAGAAGAGCTCATTCCAATACTCCTCAAACTATTTCATGAAATAGAAGAGGAGGGAACCCTCCCAAACTCGTTCTATGAAGCCAATATCACCCTGATACCTAAACCAGACAGAGACACATGGAGGAAGGAAAATTTCAGACCAATATCCTTAATGAACATCGATGCAAAAATTCTCAACAAAATTTTAGCAAATCGCATACAAATATACATTAAAAATATAGTGCACCACGATCAAGTGGGTTTTATCCCAGGGATGCAAGGTTGGTTCAACATTCGGAAATCAATAAATGTCATTCACCATATCAACAGATTTCAAGTTAAGAATCACATGATTATTTCAATAGATGCAGAAAAAGCATTCGATAAAATACAGCATCCCTTCATGCTCAAAACACTAGAAAAAATTGGGGTAGTGGGAACATTCCTAAACATTATAAAGGCAATCTACACTAAGCCCATGGCTAATATCATTCTAAATGGTGAAAAACTGAAAGCGTTCCCCCTAAAAACTGGAACAAGGCAGGGATGCCCTCTTTCACCACTTCTATTCAACATCGTCCTTGAGACTCTAGCCAGAGCAATCAGACAAACCAAAGAAATTAAAGGGATTCGAATAGGAAAAGAAGAACTCAAACTATCCCTGTTCGCTGATGACATGATTATATATTTAGAGGAACCTGGAAATTCCACCAGAAAACTTTTAGAACTCATAAGTGAATTCAGTAAAGTAGCAGGTTACAAGATCAATCCTCATAAATCCAATGCATTTTTATACATAAGTGATGAATCTTCAGAAAGAGAAATTAGGAAAACTACCCCATTCACAATAGCATCAAAAAAAATAAAATACTTGGGAATCAATCTCACAAAAGAGGTGAAAGACCTCTACAATGAGAACTACAGAACACTAAAGAAAGAAATTCAAGAAAACCTTAGAAGATGGAAAGATCTCCCATGTTCCTGGATAGGCAGAATTAATATCATCAAAATGGCTATACTACCTAAAGTACTATACAGATTCAATGCAATTCCAATTAAAATCCCAATGATGTACCTTGCAGAAATAGAGCAAGCAATTATGAAACTCATCTGGAAGAATAAAAAACCTAGAATAGCTAAAGCAATCCTCAGTAGCAAGAGCGAAGCAGGGGGTATTGCAATACCAGATCTTCAACTCTACTACAAAGCAATAGTAACAAAAACGGCATGGTATTGGTACCAAAATAGACAGGTAGATCAATGGTACAGAATAGAGGACATGGACAAAAACCCAAATAAATACAATTTTCTCATACTAGACAAAGGTTCCAACAATATGCAATGGAGAAAAGATAGCCTCTTCAACAAATGGTGCTGGGAAAACTGGAAAACCATATGCAATAGAATGAAATTAAACCCCTATCTCTCACCCTACACAAAACTCAACTCAAAATGGATCAAGGACCTTGGAATCAGACCAGAGACCCTGCATCTTATAGAAGAAAAAGTAGGTACAAATCTTCAACTTGTTGGCTTAGGATCAGACTTCCTTAACAGGACTCCCATAGCACAAGAAATAAAAGCAAGAATCAACAACTGGGATAGATTCAAACTAAAAAGCTTTCTCTCAGCAAAGGAAACTATCAGAAATGTGAAGAGAGAGCCTACAGAGTGGGAGAATATTTTTGCCAACCATACCTCAGATAGAGCGCTAATTTCCAGAATCTGTAAAGAACTCAAATAACTCTACACGAAGAATACAAATAATCCAATCAACAAATGGGCTAAGGAAATGAACAGACACTTCACAGAAGAAGATGTACAAGTAATCAACAGATATATGAAAAAATGTTCAACATCCCTAGTAATAAGAGAAATGCAAATCAAAACTACCCTAAGATTTCATCTCACCCCAATTAGAATGGCGATTATCAAGAACACAAGCAACAATAGGTGTTGGCGAGGATGTGGTGAAAAAGGAACACTCATACATTGCTGGTGGGGTTGCAAATTAGTGCAGCCACTCTGGAAAGCAGTGTGGAGATTCCTCAGAAAGCTTGGAATGGAAACACCATTTGACCCAGCTATCCCACTCCTTGGTCTATACCCAAAGAACTTAAAATCAGCATACTACAGAGATACAGCCACATCAATGTTCTTTGCTGCTCAATTCACCATAGCCAGATTGTGGAACCAACCTAGATGCCCTTCAGTTGATGAATGGATATAGAAACTGTGGCATATTTATACAATGGAATATTACTCCGCAATGAAGAATGATAAAATTATGGCATTTGTAGGCAAATGGTCGAAATTGGAGAATATCATGCTAAGTGAGATAAACCAATCTCAAAAAACTAAAGGACGAATGATCTCGCTGATAAGCGGATGAGGACATATAATGGGGGTGGGAGGGGTTAGCATTAGGTTTAGGGTTAGGTTTAGAGTTAGGCTAAGGAGAGCAGTAAGAATGAAGAAAAGAAGGACTGTATAAAGGGAAAATGGTGGGAGGGGTGGGGGGGAAGGGAAAAAAAAGAAACATCATTACCCTATGTAAACGTAAAAAAATAAATAAAAAAAAAAGAAGAGAAAAGGGAAGTGACAGAAGGCCACACATTATACTAACATCACTCTGGATTAGGAGTGAGAGTGGCCCAGCCTCCAGCCTGACTGCTTTGCTTACTAATGTGAGCCAGGGATCATTTTATCTCTACTGAATCTCTGTGTCCTGATCTATAGAAATAGCTGTAGAGTATGTATAACCAACAAGTGTGGAATGAATATTCATGAGTGCTTGGAAATTATATAGACCCTCAGTCTTTGGACTTTGTTTTGGGCCTTGAAACAGTAACAACTGATGATGGGAATGCTGCATATTATTATTAATATTATTATTAATATGATTTTAGTTTTGTTTATCAATGTATAAATAGAAGAGTTGAAAGTTCTTTCTAGGCTACATAGGTTAGATCACACCAAGAGTTTTATAAATTGTCCCAAGTCATATGTGAAAAGTAACATTAATAAACTAAAACACAGAGTATTAGAAACAAACTTTTGAAGTCCTTTTACATAAAAAATAGTTGATAGTCTGAACTAGAAAAAGAAACTTGGGACATCAAAGATTCTAGTTAATAAAGTAATTTTTCCCCTTGTGCCTGATTTTACCTCAAGGTATATGAAGGACCCTTTATCACACAGGATAAATTATAAAGAGAACTCAGTAGTAAACCAAGTATAATCTAATGGCATATTTTTCTTCTAAGTTGTTGGGAGAAATCCTAGTTCTTGGCTGGCACCAGTGAATGTCTCAAGTGTGTAAGGAAAACTTGCAGGGAGGAGAGTTCTACTTCTAAATAGGAAAGTAAACAACTGCCCCAAGTTGACTCAATGTTACCAAGGGAACCCATATAGGAACCTGGTGGTCTGATCCCCTGTGGCACATTGTGATTGGACTACAAGCCTATAAAATATATGGCTGTTCCCCAAATAAATGAGTTTGCAGGCTGCTTCCACCCATTTCCTGGAGTCTGGAGTGTCTTGACTCCACATCCTTACCAGCATCTGAACTAGCCTGGCACAACTATATTTTGGCTCCCAGTGTGCCTCACCTACTCATGCACCTTGGGATTGGTGAGTCCCCCCTGATTTAGTAAGGGTCCTTTGTGTTTGCTGTGCTGATGGTCCTGTGATGGTGAGTACAGGACAACTCTGCCCCTTTTCTTCCCTGTTTACCCTGTTTGTCCTAATCACTGCTGGCTCATGTTATATGCCCCCCCTTCCAGTGGCTCTACTTTCACTTTCAGTTCTCCCAGAATTCACATAAGGAATTGATCCCCCAAATTTGGAAACACATTTTTCTCTGTGGAGATTTTTACTGGAGACAGTCTGTGGACATACAGTCATAACATAAGGACTCACAGAAGTTCCCTGCAAAACAGGAGACATATTGGATCCTAAACACTTCTCTGTATGTCAGAAGATAGGCTCCCTTATTCCTCCCATGGGTCCCCTATCTTAGGATTAGGGATACTCATTGCAGGTTACTTTACAGTCCTTCTCTTTGTTTTGAGAGATTTGTTTACTCCAATCTTCCCCTTAGCAGAGAGCTCCACAGCTAGCTGCTTTAAAGTCACTTCTCTTGCATCACAAGCTTAAAGTGAAACCAAGAGACAAGAAAATAATCCTTCAGGCCTCTGCTTCAAGCATTGTAACTTCTAAAGCGGAGGAAACCCATGCCAATAATAACAGAGGCCTTCCACTGAGTAACAAAAGTCTCCCACCATCTGCTTCTCCCCCTCTATACCCTTGGAATGAGGAGTCCTCTCTAACTCCCTCTGGAGTTCCCTCTGTGAAACACGGAGTTTTAAAAGGGTCTTATTTTCTCCCAATAATCCATTTGCAGCCTAAAATATAGACCCCAAAATTTTACTCTCTTAGACTATAGAAAAAAGTGAAACAAAACCTGTAGTTTCCCCCCCCCCACCGTGGGAAAAATGTGAAGGAAAGGCAGCACAGATAGCAAAAGAGATGCCTCTCCAGCTACTCCTTTTTGTTCTCTGCAAGTAATGGGAGAACAGGACATTCCTAAGCAATCAATTTTGAGAGAGAATCCTGTCTGGTTTCATTCCTCTACCCCCCCCACCCTATCCCAAACAAAAGAGTGAACCAACAGCTCCACCTACTGGAAAAGAATAATCCCCATGGGAGGTGGCTGGTGTGGAGAAAATAACACTACCTGTGGCATGTGGCAGTAAGGAGTATGATATAGCACTCCCATTTCTCAAGAAGAGTGGGAGGTAATGTTTCACAGTTTTCTGCATCCAAACCCAACCTGATTCTCAACCAGGAAAAAGGGGATAAAAAGCCCTAGGCAATTTTCCCCACCTGACCTTGCTGAAGACTGCAGCAGGCTCACCAGTGGACCAACCTGAGAGTGAAGGGAAAAAAGTGTTCATTTTAAACTTCTCCTTGGGTGCTACACAAACTCACTGTCTCCCTCCCTCTCACCCCTTCTCTCTGTCTCATGCTATAATCAGTGGTCATTATCATTTTTCTTCTAGGATTCTTGTTTTGTTTTTCTTAAATGCTATTTTGAGTTCACAATTTTGATCCTAATTATGGAGATTAATGATTTGTTCATCAGTCCTATTTTTTATTCAACTCTAGAGTTACTTTTGAACATCTTTTACATTTCAATGGAGATAAACGTTACAAGGCCTTTGCTTTTATGTTATGTGTATATCATGTTTTCTGATGTCATATTGTCTATGTGCATGTATATATCAAGTACATGATATTTAAATTAAGCATGCATATAATAAAAATTTAAAAAATGGATCCAAATAGTTTTAATTCACATGATTTAGAAAAGGTTCATTTTAAATTGGGTAAACCATTAAAAGTAAAAGGTCTTTGAAAATAGCTTGCAAATCTCTCTCTAGGTGGTCAAATTAATAAAATGTTGACATTTATAAATGTCTAATATCAATTGTTTCTAGGACTTTTCAACAGGAAAAAGTCAGCACATACTGTTTAATACACTGGTCTGATAATTTGGTTTTACAGTAAAATAAATAAATTAGACCTAATGTATAAAAGATTACTCAAATGTGTTTGTTAGAGACATCTGATTAATTTGCAAAGTTAAAATGCTAATTATTAAATAACTTTGAGTACTCTTAACTCCTTAAATTCCAGGGGGTAACATGCTTAAATGTTATTGGTGTTTTCATAGTTTGGTGAATAAAAAGGGTTTAAAATTGCTTTGTGTCATCACTAATAACAAGGAAACTAAGAGTTAAGTCCTAACAGGTACAATTCTATATACAAAGGGCTCCAAATGTTTCAACTGTGTTTCAATTAGAGTACTATAAACCTCAAAGTGTTTAATATTGTTAAAATGGAGTGATTTAACTAAATTCAAAAATTGCTTAAGAGTTGTCTCAGGATGTGAACAACAAAGGGTCAACAGATAGGAAAGAAAAAAATAAAAGGTTGTACATATGGAAATATATTTAGTGAAAAACAGAATGTTTCTGGGTTAGAAAATGCTTTTGTGGTAAACATGATGGTCTAAGTAAGTGCTAAGACAGTCTGTGTGTAAGTAAAGGGCAAATTTCAACAAGTTTGCATGTAACTAAGTTGGTTATATATATGTGAGATCATCAGTTAAAGCTACTTAAGATTTTTCCTAAGATCAAACACTAACATACTGATATAAACCAAAAGTTTGATCTACATGTTAAAATGACAAAAATTTCTTAGAAACAAAAATTTACTCTTAACATCATGTCTGCTAAGTTTTCTTCTTTAGAAAAATTACTCTTGAAAATTGGGGTTATACAGTTTGGTTAAACAACAATTGTTAGAGTATTATACTACATTACAGAGTCTAAAGTTTTCTTTAAAAAACTAAATTTGGTTAATATAAAGGCATTAAAGTAATTGCAATGGTCATTATTTGTATATTAAATGTGATCATTTCTTCCAGGTATACAAGTCTTTAAAGCAGAAATTTATCAAGCTGCTACTCTCCAAATTAAATTTGCCTATAATGTTAATTTTAATTTTTTTTAAAAAGAAACTTTAAACTTTTTTTGTAAATAGTAAATTTTATTGGGGATTTGTTTCTATCATTTAATGCTCTATGATAGGACTTATTATCAGTAGGCTATATGTAAAATTTGTTACTTTTTCCACTGAGATAAAAAATTTCAAATGAAATGTATTTCTTAAAATTAGTGAGAGTGTGACTTCTTTAAAGTTTAATATCATGAAACAGAAAAACTTTTTGTCACTTTTCCACACAAAAGGAAATTTATGAACTTTATTAGGCTTTCTTTGATTTGTGTTTTGGTTATAATTTAAATTGTGTTGAGTAATGCTCATATAGAGTCAGGAAACAATATATGTAAACTTAAAATGATATTTAAGGAAGGCAAACTCACCATCAGAATTAGAACACTTAAGATTTGTGAGGGGCCATGCCTTACCTCAGAAAAGGCTCTGCCTCCCAACTAAATGCAAGTTAGAGTGACTCCAAAATAAGCAAGACTTCAGCTTATTTAAAGTTATAGTCAAGTCAGAAAAGGGAACTACCTTAAAGAAAAATCCACTCAAAGGAGAAACCAAGCCATAGAAGATATAACGATGGTAAATATTTATGCCTCTAACAATGGTGCATCCATGTACATCAAACAAATCTTTCTCAATTCCAGGAATCAAATAGACCACAACACAATAATTCTGGGTGACTTTAACACACCTATGTCACCACTGGATAGATCTTCCAAAAAAAACCAAACAAAGAAACCATAGAACTCAATAACACAATCAATAACCTAGACATAACAGACATGTATAGAATATTCCATCCATCAATGAGTGAATTCACTTTCTTCTCAGCAGCACATGGAATCTTCTCTAAAATAGGCCATATGTTATGCCACAAAGCAGTCCTTAGTAAATGCAAAAAAATAGAGTTACTACCTGTGATCTATCAGATCATATTGGAATGAAATTAGAAATCAATGACAAAATAAAAAACAGAAATTACTCCAACACCTGGAGAGTAAATAATATGCTATTGAATGAAATATGAAAAACAGAAAATGTCAGGGAGGAGATAAAAAAGTTCTTAGAGGTAAATGAGAATGATGATACAACATATCAAAATCTTTGGGACACTATGAAAGTAGTACTAAGAGGAAAATTCATTGCATGGAGCACATTCAAGAAAAGAATAAAAAGTCAACAACTAAATTACATAACATTACAGCTTAAAGTCCTAGGAAAAGAAGAACAGAATAATATCAAAAGTAGTAGAGGACAGGAAATAATTAAAATCAGAGCTGAAATCAATAAAATTGAAACAAAAGAAAAAATCCAAAAAATTGACATCACAAAAAGTTGGTTCTTTGAAAAAGTAAGCAAAATAGACAAACCCTTAGCCACAATAACAAGGAGAAGAGGAGAGAAAACTCAAATTACTAAAATTTGTGATGAAAAAGGAAATATCATGACTGTACCACTGAGATACAGAACATAATTAGAAGCTACTTTGCAAATCTGTATTCCAACAAAATAGAAACTACTGAAGATATTGACAAATTTGTAGAGACATATGCTCCTCCCAAACTAAGCCAGGAGGACATACACAATGTAAACAGATGAATATCAAGCAATGAAATAGAAGAAGTCATCAAAATCTACCATCCAAGAAAATCCCAGGACCAGATGGATTCTCAGCCAAGTTCTATAAGACCTATACTTCTCAAAGTATTCCAGGAAATAGAAAAGGAGGGTACCCAAACAAATTCATTCCATGAAAGCTAATATCACCCTCATACACAAAAAAGGGAAAGACACATCAAGGAATGAAAATTTTACACTAATATACTTAATTAATGTAGGTGCAAATGTCCTTAACAAAATCCTGGCAATCCCTGTTCAAAAACATATTAAGACAATTGTGCACCATGATCAAGTGGAACTCATCCCTGGAATGCAAGGTTGGTTTAACATCCGTAAATCAATAAACATAATCCATCATGTCAATAGACTTAAGGATAAGAATCATATGGTTATTTCAATTGATGCAGAAAAAGCATTTGACAAAATAAAACACCCCTTCATGCTCAAAACACTAGAATAAATAGGGATAGTAGGAACATACCTGAATATTGTAAAGGCTATTTATGCTAAGCCCATGGCCATCATTCTAAATGGAGAAAAACTAAAACCATTCCCTTTAAAATTGGGAACAAGACAGGGATGTCCTTTTTCAACACTTCTATTCAATATTATCCTTGAAATACTAATCAGATCAATTAGACAGAGTAAATAAATTAAAGGGATATGAATAGGAAAAGAGGAACTTAAGCTGTCTCTATTTGCTGATGACATGATTCTATATTTAGAGGATCCAAAAAACTCCTCTAGAAAACTTCTAGACCTCATCAATAAATTCAGCAAATTTTCAGCAAAATAAAATCAACATGCATAAATCTAAAGCATTTTATACACAGTGATGAAACATTTGAAAGGAAAATAAGGAAAACAACTGCATTTGCAATAGCCTCAAAAAAATAAAATACTTAGAAATCAATCTAACCAAAGAGGTAAAAGATCTGTACAATGAAAAGTACAAAACATTAAAGAAAGAAATTGAGGAAGACCTTAGAAGATGGAAAGATCACCCATGTTCTTGGAGAGGCAGAATTAATATGGTCAAAATGGCCATACTTCCAAAGGCACTAAACAGATATAATGCAATTCCAATTAAAAATCCTATGATATTTGTCATGGAAACAGAAAAAAGCTATCTTGAAATTTATCTGGAAGAATAAAAGACTCAGAATAACCAACGTAAACCTGGGGAGGAAGAGTGATGCTGGACCTATACCAAATCTTAAACTCTACTATAGGGCAATAGTAACAAAAATGGCAGGGTATTGGCACCAAAATAGACAGGTAGACTAATGGTACAGGTTGGAAGACACGGAGACATACTCACATAAATACAGTAACCTCATACTTGACAAGGGTGCCAGTAACTTACAATAGAGAAAACATAGCCTCTTCAACAAATGGTGCTGTGAAAACTGGAAATCCATTTGCAGTAAAATGAAACTAAACGCCTATCTCAAATAGGTTTTATCCAAGGGATGCAAGGTTGGTTCAACATCAGGAAATCAAAAAATGTAATTCACCACATCAATAGACTGAAAGTCAAGAATCACATGATTATTTCGATAGATGCAGAAAAAGCATTTGATAAAATACAGCACCACTTCATGCTCAAAACACTACAAAAAATAGGGATAGTGGGAACATTCCTTAACATTGTAAAGGCCATCTACGCTAAGCCCATGGCTAATATCATTCTAAATGGTGAAAAACTGAAAGCATTCCCTCTAAAAACTGGAACAAGGCAGGGATGCCCTCTTTCACCACTTCTATTCAATATCGTCCTTGAAACTCTAGCCAGAGCAATTAGACAAGACCAAAGAAATTAAAGGGATACGAATAGGAAAGAAGAACTCAAACTATCCCTGTTTGCTGATGATATGATTATATACTTAGAGGAACCAGGAAATTACACCAGAAAACTTTTAGATCTAATAAGTGAATTCAGTAAAGTAGTGGGATATAAGATCAATGCACATAAATCTAAGGCATTTTTAAACATAAGCGATGAATCTTCAGAAAGAGAAATTAGGAAAACTACCCCATTCACAATAGCTTCGAAAAAAATAAAATACTTGGAAATCAATCTCACAAAAGAGGTGAAAGACCTCTACAATGAGAACTACAGAACACTAAAGAAAGAAATCAAGGAAAACCTTAGAAGATGGAAAGATCTCCCATGTTCTTGGATTGGAAGAATTAATATTGTCAAAATGGCCATACTACCAAAAGTGCTATACAGATTCAATGCAATTCCAATTAAAATCCCAATGATGTACCATACAGAAATAGAGCAAGCATATATGAAATTCATCTGGAAGAATAAAAAACCCAAATAACTAAAGCAATCCTTAGCAGAAAGAGTGAAGCAGGGGGTATCGCAATACCAGATCTTCCACTCTACTACAAAGCAATAGTAACAAAAACGGCATGGTATTGGTACCAAAATAGAAAGGTGGATCAATGGTACAGAATAGAGGACACGGACAAAAACCCAAATAAATATAATTTTCTCATACTAGACAAAGGGGCCAAAAATATGCAATGGAGAAAAGATAGTCTCTTCAACAAATGGTGCTGGGAGAATTGGAAATCCATATGCAACAGAATGAAACTAAACCCATACCTCTCACCATGCACGAAACTAAACTCAAAATGGATTAACGATCTCGGAATCAGACCAGAGACTCTGCATCTTATAGAAGAAAAAGTAGGTCCAGATCTTCAACATGTCAGCTTAGGACCAGACTTCCTCAACAGGACTCCCATAGCACAAGAAATAAAAGCAGGAATTAATAACTGGGATAGATTCAAACTAAAAATCTTTCTCTCAGCAAAGGAAACTATCAGCAATGCGAAGAAAGAGCCTACAGAGTGGGAGAAAATCTTTGCCAATCATACTTCAGATAGAGCACTAATCTCCAGAATCTATAAAGAACTGAAAAAACTCTACACCAAGAATGCAAATAATCCAATCGACAAATGGGCTAAGAAAATGAATAGACACTGCACAGAAGAAGATCTACAAGGAATCAACAAACATGGAAAAATGTTCAACATCACTAGTAATAAGAGAAATGCAAATCAAAACCACCCTAAGATTTCATCTCACCCCAATTAGAATGGCGATTATCAAGAATACCAGCAACAACAGGTGTTGGCGAGGATGTGGGGAGAAAGGTACATTGCTGGTGGGGCTGCAAATTAGTGCAGCCACTCTGGAAAGCAGTATGGAGACTCCTTAGAAAACTTGGAATGGAACCACCATTTGACCCAGCTATCCCACTCCTTGGCCTATACCCAAAGGACTTAAATCAGCATATTACAGAGATATAGCCACATCAATGTTCATAGCTGCTCAGTTCACAATAGCCAGATTGTGGAACCAACCTAGATGTCCTTCAATTGATGAATGGATAAAGAAAGTGTGGTATATATATGCAATGGAATATTACTCAGCCATAAAGAATGATAAAATTATGGCATTTGCAGGCAAATGGATGAAACTGGAGAATATCATGCTAAGTGACATAGCCAATCTCAAAAAACCAAAGGAAGAATGATATCGCTAATAAGTGGATGATGACACATAATGGGGGGTGTGAGAGGTTAGTGTTAGGGTTAGAGTTAGGTTTAGGGAGTGGGGCAAGAATGGAGGAAGGAAGGACTGTATAGAGGGAAAAGAGGGGTGGGAGGGGTGGGGGGAAGGGAAAAAAAACAGAATGAATCAAACAGCATTACCCATTTAAATTTATGATTATGCAAATGGTATGCCTTTATGCCATGTACAAACAGAGAAACAACATGTATCCTATTTGCTTACAATAAAAAAAAACCCTATCTCTCACACTGTGTAAAACTCAATTCAAAATGGATCAGGATGTAGGAATTAGACCTGAGATCCTTCATCAAATAGAAGAAAAAGTAGGCCCGAATCTCTATCATGTTGGCTTAGGACAAGACTTCCTTAACAAGACACCCATAGTGCAAGAAATAAAAGCAAGAATCAATAAATGGGATAGATTCAAACTAAAAAGTTTTTTCTCAGCACAGAAAACAATTAACAATGTGAAAAGAGAGCTGAGAGGATGGGAGAAAATCTTTTCCACACACACTTCAAACAAAGAACTAATCTCCAAAGTTTATAAAGAACTTAAAAACTTTACACCCAAAATACAAAGAAACAATCAATAAATGGCCTAAGGATATGGGCATACACTTCACAGAAGAAGATACACAGTTCACCAACAAATATATGAAAAAGTGCACAGCATCCCTGGAATGCAAATTTAATGGCCCCTAAGATTTCATCTAACTCCTGTTAGAATGGCTATTATCAAGAACACAAGCAGTAATAAGTGTTGGCATGGATTTGGGGGAAAAGGCACGTTCATACATTGCTGTTGGAGTTGCAAATTGGTGCAGCCACTCTGGAAAGCAGTATGGAGATTCCTCAGAAAACTTGGAATGGACCCACAATTTGACCCAGCTATCCCTGGGTTTATACCCAAAGGACTTAAAATCAACATTATACAGTGATGCAGTCACATCAGTGTTCATAGCAGCTCAGTTCACATTAGTTAGATTGTGGAACCAACCTAGATGTCCTTCAATTGATTAATGGATAAAGAAACTGTGGTATATATACACAATGGAATATTACTCTGCCATAAAGAAAAATAAAATTATGGCATTTGCTGGTAAATGGATGGAGTTGGAAAATATGCTAAGTGAAATAAGCCAAGCCCCCAAAACCAAAGGCTGAATGTTTTCTCTAATAAATTCATGACAATATATAACAATGGGGGGTAGCAGGGGGAAGAGAAGAATGAAGAAATTTTGGAGGGTGTAGAGGAAAAGGAGGTGGGAGGGGGTGGGAATCAAAAAACAGTAGAATGAAAGAGTATTATCCTATATATACATATGAATACATGAATGCTGTGAATATACATTGTGTACAACCTTAGAAATGAGAAGATGAACCCCATTTGTGTACAATGAATCAATGTGTGTCTGTAAAAATAAAAAAATTAAAAAAAAAATAAAGTTATAGTCAGAGGATTGGTCTTGTTGTGGAATTACTGTGATCTCAAAAGGGGATATATTGTAGAGCCAAAATGCTCAGCCAAAATTCAAGATAGCTTTTATACAAGCTGAAGGTATTTTTACTTTTGCTAATTTTATTTTGTAAAACTGTTACCAGTTAATGTTTGCAGAGGTACTGCTTCAAGAACACACAACCTAGGTAACATGTGATAATAAGTCATCACCTACATAACAGATAGTATGTAATGGTAAATTCCAGTACTAATACAGACTCCAGTTTTAAAAAAAAAGGGTAAATAACTGTAAAGTTATAGGCACTGACGTTAAAGCCCATTACTCCTACTTTATGACTGGTGAGACTAGCTTCCTTGATTTTTAAGATCAAACTTAGAGATTGACATTAAATACAGCAGCCAAGAAAACCCAATATTTGGCTCTTGCTCTCAAAGTCAGCCTGAATCCAGGGAACAAGAAGACTTCTCTGTGGGGCTTTGCAACTCTGGGTCACATGACCTCTCAATCAAGAAAATTGATGAGACCACTGGAGGATGGAAAGCCAATCAGTGCACTTGCTACAGAGGAGGGTCATTGGAAAAGGGAGACATTCTTGATGCTTCCAAGGAAAGCCATCTCATCAAGAAGACCCTATCTAGCAAATGGCACTAAAGGACCTAAGAAGCAGCACTCAACTTCCCAACAAGTAACCCCTGTGAGAGTTCAGCTAACTCTTCACAATACAGGAACAAGTCAATTCGATCAGCTTTATCATAAACATCTAGAAAAACAGTTAAAACCAAAACATTCTTGTGCATTTAAAGAAAAAATAGTTAAATGTAACTTATAAAATACACTTGTGTTAGCCCACTAGAATAAGTAAAGTTTGGAAGTTACAAAAGAGAGATTCTTAGGCAAATTTGCCTGATAACTATCAATAGAAACTGCTGGAGTCACAAATTTTTAGTCAGTTTAAGGCCTACAGACCTTCCTAAGCTATACAGGTAGGCTTAATTTATGTTTGCTAGTATGATTATCTAGCCATACGTAACTGAAATATAGAGATCTCTATTAAATACAGATTATACAAATAAAAGGATATTTTACAAAATCAGATGACACAAAGTAGTTTAGTTATATTTTCTAGGGACACGAATGACTTTAAGAGTTAAATGTGGTGTTTACATTCCTGAAAACTTGGACAATGTTAACAATGATAACAAGGCCACATAAAGACTTTGTTCTCTCCAGCCTTTGTTAAGCCTTGTTATGGGAACAATTTCTCAGTTATTCCACCTCCTAGTGAGGGATTATTGACTTCTGTCATCTTCATGACATGTTCCAGATGCTGCAACATTTATTTTGTATTAATTTTATTTCAATACTCACATCTTTTGTTTCTCTCTCATAGAAGCACCCACCACAGATGACTTTGCAACCTGCTCTTTCCCAACCAGACTTCTACCTTGGACCCCTCCATTGACCCAGTTTCTAAAAGGGAACTCCAAACTGCTTGCCCCACATTGTCCCCTTCCAACTCAAAGGAACCAGAGCAGTCATCACTCCCTTTCCTTACGGCAGTAAAGAGTTTCTAAAGCAAAAGGGGGAAACAAAGCCAGAATTGTGGACAGGCATTTAGTGTAGAAAGAGGGGATCAAGTCAAATGGAGAAAATGGAGGTCAAGAAAGCCATCTGCCTCTGGAAGTTGGAGACTGTTCCTGGGAGAATGGAATGTCAAGGATCTGCAGAGTCCATTGATTACCAGACTTACCTGACAATCACTTTTTCCTTCCTCTGCCTATTCACTTCTCACTTTGTGCATCTTCCTGAATAACCAGGCCTAGTCACATAGACAGGAAGGGGAGACAAGGGGAAAAGAACTGGAGAACAAAAGAAACCTTAACCTATAAAGGATGTAGGGTGTGCTCGCTTTTGGGTCTTTAGAACATCAGCCATGGTCCCCTTCTCCCTCCCGGGAGAAGTCTTATGTTATTACCTTTAAATAGAACCTGCTTAATATGCTAAATCCTACTATAATGTTAGGATTATCCTGCATACTCTTTCTTCTAATACTTGCAGTTATAAAATGTTTGTGGTCCACTTTCAACAAAAGAATCACAAGGGTTCAGGTCAATCAAGTCCTCCTGAAGGAATCCCTTGTCCAAATTAATAAAAATGGGGGAATTGTTGAGAGAAATCCTAGTTCTTAGCTGTCAGAGTAAATGTCCCAAGTGTGTAAGAAAAACTTGCAGGGAGGAGCATTCTGCTTTTCCCACCTAGGAAAGTATAAAACTGCCCCAAGTTGACACAGTGTTACCAAAGTAACTCATATAGGAACCTGGTTGTCTGACTTCCCGTGGCACATTGTGATTGGGCTGAATGCCTATAAAATGTATGGCAGTTCCCACAGTTATTGAGTTTGCAGGCTGCTCACCACAGACCTACTTCCACCCAACTCCCCGAGTCTGGGGGTCTTGACTCCACATCCTTGCCAACTTCAGAGCTAGCGTGGCACAACTACACTATATGTCTATGGAGGGAGTTCTTTCTACCAATGAAATTTGCCTAGAAACTTAAAAAAGAAAGAAAAAAGGTATTTGCTTTTTTGAATGGGCAAGTTGAAGAAACTGTTCAACTCAGTCAATTCTATAGAGAACTGTACAAAAGCAACTATTTAAAAGCAATTCTTATTACTTGAATTGGACCAGTGCTTTTTTTCTTCCATTAATATTTATGAAACAGTTTAAAAAGCATTCATTAAACAGATAAACATAAATATGTACACATACACACTTTTATAAATTTTATGTACAGTTATATATACTACATAAATAATATGAAATACCAGTGTATGTCTGTACATACATAACATATATATTGTATAATAAAACACAAGTATGTATTTTTTACATTTGTTTGTATGGTGATCATCCAATTGTGGTAACCGGGTTTATAACAGACAGTATCAGTGTTTCTTTGTAAAACTGGTATAATTAAACATCTACACTCTAATCTACTTGGTATGGATTATAAATTGCATGGTTTCCTCATTTTGGGAAACTAATAACCTCATACTAGATTTTACTTAGTTTCACTTTAGTACATTTCAGGGTGTTATGTCATAATTACATTAAACTTTGTTTTTCTGATTGACATAAATGTGCTAAAAGATAATTTTAAGGAATCATCAGGAAAATCAGTTATGTACATTTATATATAGTAATTATCTTATTTTTTTACTTTATTTCTCATGAAAAAATAATATTTTGTAAATAATAAAAAGAATACAAAAATTAAGAATCTTATTCACAAAAGTATGGAAATGAAAGTGGCACGATTTTATATCTTACTGATAACATAAACTGTAATTATTATTCAATAAAATCTTATTATATATCAGCCAAATGCATTTTTATAAGTTAACAAATATTTGTACTTTTCAGATTGACCAAATTTCAAGGACTTCCTGTGCATAATAATTAAGGGTTGATTTTATTAGTCCAGTAAATCACTCATTTTAAATATATGTGTTGATTCACATTTTTAGACAAGAATTAATCAAACAACTTCATTAATTCAAACTATATGCAATTATATGAAATTATTCTGTGTTTTGTTTTGATTTTCTCTATGGTAAAACCATTATAGCCTTTCATTCACCTTCAATTTCTTTAATCACAACAAAGCTTTTAATACAAAATTTAGTTCAATTGTGCAGGTTATTGTTTAAATCACACTTGTTAAGTTATCATACACAGTATAAAATAAAGTTTTTATGTTTATAATTAAAGGACTTATCTTTTATATATAAAGTCTACTGTAGTTTTCTACATTCCCTATCATTAACACTATCTAACTAATATGTAAATTTCTGCAATGTAAAATTAATTTTAAAAATTCACAAGCAGCAGAAATCTTAGTAGAAATAAAGTGGATGCACCTACAATATTGATAAAAGTACATCATTGTTAGAGTCAGTGACAAATTGAAATGAAAGAAAATAGGGAATTTAATGAGAATGTGTTTGTCCATACTAACAAAAACATTTATAGAATGTTGCCATTTTCATTAATAACTTCTAAATATTTTTTATGATCAACTTGGGTAATTTTTAGAACATCACATGTAGTAGATACAGACACTATTTTATTTTACTTTTTCAAGATGAGTAACTCACTTCATATTGACAGAAGTAAAATATAAATTATTAGATTTGAATACAGTTAAAAAATTAGCTGTATAATTACTAACCCTAGCCAGGTCAGAAATGAATATTGTCAAGAAAGTCACTTATTTGAATATATATCTTTGTGACTTTCTCTAAAATAAATATATTTGTATTGTCAGTAAAATTACATACATAACTTTTTTATTTCATGAAAGATCTCTAAAATTGTATCCAAATTTTAAAATTCACTTGGGTGCTTATAGAATTAATTAAATTAGAAAATAATTACTTAAATTATATGACCAAACTACATTATGTAAGAACACAGAAAAGGCTACAAATGTTCCATCTGTTTTTTTTCCAATATCCTATAAATTGAGGACATTCTGTTACACCATAGAATCTTGTGTTGCACACCTCACTATTACAAGACCCATACACTCCATAAATCAGGCCTATTTGCACAATAATATTAACTTTATTTGCTATAAGCTAGGCTATTTGATTGCTTGCACACTAATTTTGGCAGAACTGAAAGCAGAAGCAGCCTCTCTCCTGGTCTTCCAAAAGGATGAACTCAAAGAAGAGATTATCCTAGTGCCCTACCTGCTCCTTGAAGGCACATGAAAAGTGTCTCTGAGAAAAAATAAGCTGAGTAGAATGCGCTTGTGGGAATGAAAGAGATAAACGTGGCTTTCTACTCTACAAGCTGTAAAGACTTGTCTCTTTCTCTTGTCCAGGGAAGTGGAAGTTTCTCAGAGTATAAAGTTCTGAGATATTTCTAGGAAGCCAGAGTCCTTGGAGCCTGCTGATTCTCACACTTAAAATTCCAGTGTTCCATATTTGGAATGTGAATACCAAATCCCTAGGGGCATTGGACTAATAAGAATGGAACGAATCACTTTGAACAGCAAAAATATGGTTCCCTGAACAAAAGTGGAATGTGAAATACCTTGGATGTTTACAAAATCTAAGGTAAGCCATCAAGGTAGTATTGCCAAAAGAAAAATAAATAATTAAATTTGAGTTTAGAGTCAGCTTGGAAAGAGAAATTGGAAAGCAATTTCAAGGTGATTTTATAAAAGTTGAAGTTAAATGGTGTTTTCAGCTGAGTCAGTTTGAAATGCACATCCTTTGTAATTGTAAGAAACATAAATGGGTTGATGTTTTCTGAAACAGAAGTTTTAAGCTAAAGTAGAGGACAGAATCTGTAACTGATATGGCAACATCTAGCTTTGTAAAATAGTCTAGATAATGTGACTGCATGACATGGTCAAATGACAGGAGACTTACTGTTTTTGGCAAATAAAATATTTCATCATGTTAGCAATATAAAAACTCTGAAGACTTCTGCTCACAGAAATCGAACATTATTTAGTGCATGTTCTGAGCCTGTTTAATTACAGAAATTCTTCCTCAAAAATTTATACTTATTGCTTTTCTCAAAAGAGTAAAACCAGCTTCACCAATGCTAGTTAAGGTTGTAAATAAATTAAGGTTTGCTTATGTGAATTTTGTTAATTCTGAAGTGTGATTCTATCATGTTTAGCTTGTACAATATATTCAATTTGGTTTAGTTATTAATATCTTTAAAACCTTCTCCCTTCCAGACAAAAATATTGTACAGCATATATGAAATAATAAATCAAATAAGTGACTAAAATCCTCAGACTTGACTTTTAAATATCCTGTTATATATTGTATTTTTAAGGATAACAGGACAGATGCTACTAATTGGTCCATTATTTTCACAAATACACAAAAATATATGTTGTATTATATTCATTATTACACAGTGGAATATTTAATTTTGAATTCATACATTAAAATTTCACTACATTTACAAAACATGCTATAAATATACAAAAGATTCTTAATATTTCAATTACCAATTTCATCAGTAAATAAATTTTTAAAAATTATATTGGGTTTTTCAAGATGGCGGACTAGAGGGCGGCTGCATTTCATGTTGCTCCAGGACTCAGGATTCAAAAGAGGAGAAAGTGAGTGACTTGGGACCAACTCAAAGCCGCCAGGTGAGTCTTTCTCCTTGGGGAGGCATCCCAGATGGGGCGGTAGTCCTGGAATGCAGGGAACTTTGTAAAGTAGAGGTGCTGGGCGAGACGCCCCTCCCCCCGCTGGAGCGGTAAACACGGACCACTGGGAACTTTGCAGAGGAAGCTGCTCAGCACAGCGCTTGGTTTCAGAGTTAAACCGCTGGGCTTCGGCGGCTGCCCAGAGGACGGCCTGCATAGGCAGGCAATTAGGTGCAGAACAGGGTCCCAGGTCCTATGTGGCTTTTCGGTGGAAGAGCTGCAGAGACAAGCTGAGGGGCAGAGCGAAGGTTCCAGGACTGTGGGCAGATTCTCTGAGGAGAGGCAGCCTAAGGAGACTCGTCTGCGAAGGGTGAGGCTCCCAGGCCCAGGAAGTAGGTCCAGGCCCCTGGGAACATAGCCTGGGAATGCTGACCTGCCCAGGTGGTAATTGTGAACTGAGGGGAACCTCTAGGAGGGGAACTAACTAGCGAGACCTCCCCACCAAGTGAGTCTTCCCCGCCAAGTGAGATTTTCCCACAAAGACAGTAAAACCAGAGACACAGGCCCAAACAGGCCTTGCCTCAGCCCACAGCCTAGTTCCCCTTTGGATGACCATTGGTCAACAAGTGGAGGCACCTCTGCCCACTATCAGGGAATATACCCCACCTGAAGTCCACCACCCCTAGAGAGGCAGCTTCCTTGGGGAGCACCACATTATCAACTTCCTCCAAGACTTAAAGCTACTGAAGGATAAGAGGGGATACACTAGCAATCTTCAGGGACATTATAAGTCACTAGAGAAAATCTGCAACATCTCAGCAGTCCACTGATATCTGAACAACATGAGAAAACAAGGGAAGAAAATGCCTCAAACAAATCTGGATGTTACATCAATAAAATCCAATGACAGCATGGCAGAAGAAATGTCAGAAAGGGAGTTCAGAATGTACATAATTAACAAGATAAGGGAAGGAAATGATGAAATGAAAGAGCAAATGCAGGCATTGAATGAACGCAACAATCAAGAGTTAAAAGAGCAAATACAGGAAGCAAAAGATCATTTCAAAAAAGAGTTAGAGAAATTGAAAAAAAAACAAACAGAAATCCTTGAAATGAAGGAAACAATAAACCAAATTAAGAACTCCATAGAAAGCACAACCAATAGGATAGAACACCTGCAAGACAGAACATAAGATATTGAAGACAAAATATTTAACCTTGAAAACAAAGTTGAACAAACAGAGAAGATGTTAAGAAATCATGAACAGAATCTCCAAGAACTATGGGATATCATGAAAAGGCCAAATTTGAGAATTATTGGGATTGAGGAAGGCTTAGAGAAACAAACCAAAGGAATGAACAAACTATTCAATGAAATAATTTCAGAAAATTTCCCAAATCTGAAGAATGAAATGGAAAATCAAGTTCAGGAGGCTTATAGGACTCCAAATACACAAAATTAAAACAGACCTACACCAAGGCACATTATAATGAAAATACCTAACATACAAAATAAAGACAGAATTTTAAAGGCTGTGAGAGAAAAGAAACAAATTACATTCAGGTGGAAACCAATATGGATATCAGCAGATTTTTCAATCCAGACCTTAAAAGCTAGAAGGGCCTGGAATAACATTTTTCAAACCCTAAAAGAAAATGGATGCCAATCAACAATCTTATACCCAGCAAAACTTACCTTTAGATTTGACGATGAAATAAAATACTTCCATGATAAACAAAAGCTAAAAGAATATACAAAAAGAAAGCCAACATTACAGAACATTCTCAGCAAAATATTCCATGAGGAAGAGATGAAAAGCAAAGAAGCAAATCATCAAAGGGAGGAGCTATCCTAAAGGAACTCTCAAATGAGGAGGAACAAAGTCATGTCAAAAATAAACAAATAAATGAATAAAATGAGTTAAATGACCAGGAATACAAATCATATCTCAATAATAACCCTGAATATTAATGGCCTGAATTCATCAAACAAAAGACATAGACTGGCAGATTGGATAAAAAGGAAAGATCCAACAATATATTGCCTGCAAGAGACTCATCTCATAGAAAGAGATACCCATAGAATAAAGGTGAAAGGATGGGAAAAACATACCATGCACATGGACCCAGCAAAAAAGTTGGGGAATCCATCCTCATTTCAAATAATGTGGACTTCAAGCCAAAGTTAGTGAGAAGGAATAAAGAAGGACTTTACATGCTGCTTAAGGGAAGCATAAATCAGCAAGACATAACAATCATAAATATCTATGCCCCAAACAGTGGCTCACCCATGTATGTCAAACAAATCCTTCTCAATCTCAGAAACCAAATAGACCATAATACAATAATACTAGGTGATTTTTACATGCCTCTCTCACCACTGGACAAATCTTCCAAACAAAAATTGAACAAAGAAACCATAGAACTCAATAACACAATCAATAATTTAGACTTAACAGACATTTATAGAATATACCATCCAATGAAGAGTGAATGCACTTTCTTCTCAGGGGCACATGGATCCTTCTCTAAAATAGACCATATATTATGCCACAAAGCTAATGTTAGCAAATACAAGAAGATAGAGACACTTCCTTGTATTCTATCAGATCAGAATGGATTGAAATTAGAAATAAATAAAAGAGAAAAAACAGAAATTACTCCAACACCTGGAGATTAAACAATATGCTATTATATGATGAATGGATGACAGAAGATATCAGGAAGGAAATTAAAAAATTCTTAGAGGTAAATGAGAACAAAGAAAGAGCATATCAAAATCTCTGGGTTACTATGAAAGCAGTACTTAGAGAAAAATTTATTTCATGGAGTGCATTCAATAAAAGAAGTAAAACTCAACAAATAAACGACCTAACACTACAGCTCAAAGCCCTAGAAAAAGAACAGACCAACATCAAATGTAGTAGAAGACAGGAAATAGTTAAACTCAGAGCTAAATCAACGAAATTGAAACAAAAGAAACAATACAAAAAATTGACAAAATAAATAGTTGGTTTTTCAAAAAAATAAACAAAATTGATAAACATTTAGCCACACTAACAAAGAGAAGATGAGAGAAAACCCAAATCACCAAAATTCGGAATGAACAAGGAAATATCACAAAAGACACGATTGAAATACAAAACATAATTAGAAGCTATTTTGAAAATCTATACTCCAACAAAATAGAAAATTTCAAAGATATCAACAAGTTCCTAGAGACATATGAATTGCCTAAACTAAACGAGGAGGATATACACAATTTAAATAGACCAATTTCAAGTAATGAATTAGAAGAAGTCATCAAAAGCCTACCAACAAAGAAAAGTCCAGGACCTGATGGGTTCTTAGCAGAGTTCTACAAAACCTTTAAAGAAGAGCTCATTCCAATACTTTTCAAAGTATTCCATGAAATAGAAGAGGAGGGAACTCTCCCAAAATCATTCTCTAAAGCCAATATCACACTGATACCTAAACTAGACAGAGACACATCGAGGAAAGAAAAATTTAAACCAATATTTTTAATGAACATGGATGCAAAAATTCTTAACAAAATTTTAGCAAATCGCATACAAAAACATATTAAAAAGATAGTGCACCATGATCAAATGGGTTTCATCCCAGGGATGAAAGGTTGGTTCAACATCAGGAAACCAATAAATGTAATTCACCATATCAACAGACTTAAAGTCAAGAATCACATGATTATTTCAATAGATGCAGAAAAAGCATTTGATAAAATACAGCACCCCTTCATGCTCAAAACACTAGAAAAAATAGGGATAGTTGGAACGTTCCTTAACATTGTAAAGGCCATCTACGCTAAGCCCATGGCTAATATCATTCTAAATGGTGAAAAACTGAAAGCATTCCCCCTAAAAACTGGAACAAGGCAGGGATGCCCTCTTTCACCACTTCTGTTCAATATCGTCCTTGAAACTCTAGCCAGAGCAATTAGACAGACCAAAGAAATTAAAGGGATATGAATAGGAAAAGAAGAACTCAAACTATCCCTATTTGCTGATGATATGATTATATACTTAGAGGAACCAGGAAATTCCACCAGAAAACTCTTAGAACTCATAAGTTAATTTAGTAAAGTAGCAGGTTATAAGATCAATGCTCATAAATCTAATGCATTTTTATACATAAGTGATGAATCTTCAGAAAGAGAAGTTAGGAAAACTACCCCATTCACAATAGCCTCAAAAAAAAATAAAATACTTGGGAATCAATCTCACAAAAGAGGTGAAAGACCTCTACAAAGAAACCTAAAGAACACTAAAGAAAGAAATTAAAGAACACCTTAGAAGATGGAAAGATCTCCTATGTTCTTGGATAGGCAGAATTAATATTGACAAAATGGCCATACTACCAAAAGTGCTATACAGATTCAATGCAATTCGAATTAAAATCCCAATGATTTACCTTACAGAAATAGAACAAGAATTCATGAAATTTATCTGGAAGAATAAGAAACCCAGAATAGCTAAAGCAATCCTTCACAGGAAAAATGAAGCAGGGGGTATTGCAATACCAGAACTTCAACTATACTACAAAGCAATAGTAACAAAAACGGCATGGTATTGGTACCAAAATAGACAGGTAGATCATTGGTATAGAATAGAGGACATGGACACAAACCCAAATAAATATCATTTTCTCATACTAGACAAAGGTGCCAAAAATATGCAATGGAGAAAAGATAGCCTCTTCAACAAATGGTGCTGGGAAAATTGGAAATCCATATGTAGCAGAATGAAACTAAACCCATATCTTTCACCGTGCATGAAACTAAACACAAAATGGTTTAATGACCTCAGAATCAGACCAGAGACCTTGCATCTTATAGAAGAAAAAGTAGGTCCAGATCTTCAACATGTCGGCTTAGGACCAGACTTCCTCAACAGGACTCCCATAGCACAAGAAATAAAAGCAAGAATCAACAACTGGGATAGATTCAAACTAAAAATCTTTCTCTCAGCAAAGGAAACTATCAGCAACGCGAAGAAAGAGCCTACAGAGTGGGAGAAAATCTTTGCCAATCATACTTCAGATAGAGCACTAGTCTCCAGAATCTATAAAGAACTCAAAAAACTCAACACCAAGACTACAAATAACCCAATCGACAAATGGTCTAAGGAAATGAACAGACACTTCACAGAAGAAGACCTACAAGCAATCAACAAACATATGGAAAAATGTTCAACATCTCTAGTAATAAGAGAAATGGAAATCAAAACCACCCTAAGATTCCATCTCACCCCAATTAGAATGGCGATTATCAAGAATAGAAGCGACCAACAGGTGTTGGCGAGGATGTGGGGAAAAAGGTACACTCATACATTGCTGGTGGGGTTGCAAATTAGTGCAGCCACTCTGGAAAGCAGTGTGGAGATTCCTTAGAAAACTTGGAATGGAACTACCATTTGACCCAGCTATCCCAGTCCTTGGCCTGTACTCAAAGGACTTACAAGCAGCATAGTACAGAGATACAGCCACATCAATGCTCATTGCTGCTCAATTCACCATAGCCAGATTGTGGAACCAACGTAGATGCCCTTCAGTTGATGAATGGATAAAGAAACTGTGGCATATATATACAATGGAATATTACTCAGCCATAACGAATGATAAAATTATGGCATTTGCAGGCAAATGGATGAAATTGGAGAATATCATGCTAAGTGAGATAAGCCAATCTCAAAAAACCAAAGGAAGAATGATCTCGCTGATAAATGGATGATGATAAATAATGGTAGGGGTTAGTTTAAGGTTAGAGTTAGGGTTAGAGAGGGGGGCAAGAATTGGTGAAGGAAGGACTGTATAGAGGGAAAAGAGGGATGGGAGGGGTGGGGGAAGGGAAAAAAAGAAAGGGCATAAAAAAAAGAATAAAAAATGAGAAGTGACAGAGAGTACAGCCTAAAAGCACCTTGGGGAGCCAGGGAAGGATGTCCATGTCATTTACCAGCTCTGGGATTTGGGGCAAGTTGCCTAAACACTCTGGACTTACTTAGTCATTCATACAGTTAGAATAATATTGGCACCTAGTTTAAGAATTTGTATACTTAATCAATAACATCAATGATAATAAAGATGACAATCACAAGAAAAAATTATATTTATATTATATATAATATAAATTATGTATATATACATACATACACATACACACACACACATACATATGTTTTGTGGGGATACTGGTGATTGAAACCAGGGGTGCTTAATCCCTGAGCCATATCTCCAGAATTCTTTAATTTTGAGATGCTGTCTTGCTACCTTACTTGGAGTCTTACTAAGTTGCTGAGGCTAGCTTGAAACTTTTGATCCTCTTGCCTCAGTCTCCTGAGCCATTTGAATTATAGGTACGTGGCAAGGAAATAATATATTTTAAAAATTAAAATTTCTGCCTACATTCATTAATATGATCCATTTAGACTTTTGAGAAATTTACAAATGAATATGTGTTACTAGATTCTCACATAGTTTCAGATACAAGAATAGATGTGCACTCTCCTTCAGGAGTAAAATCAAAAGAATGGGTATTAAGGAAGAGTGTGAATTATTTAAGTGAGAAAAGAATAGAGGGACATATTATTTTATTTTTTTTCTTTTTTTGGCAGTGCTGGGGATTGAACCCAAGACCTTGTGCTTGTGAGGCAAGAACTCTACCAACTGAGCTATACCCCGCAGCCCCTAGAGGGACATTTTAGATACAGGAATTTGCAGGTGTCATTTCAGTGGAGCATGAAGCAGAATTATGAGTTCGGGAACTAAATTTAATTTCATATTGCTGGGATAAGGGATTGTCCTCATATCCACCATTTTAGAGCTTAAATGGACCATTCCAGATGTGAAATTATGTGGGTATCTGGGCAAGGTTAAGAACCTCACTCTATTATAGGTTTTGGAGAATAATTAATGAATTTGTAAGGGATTCTTATTGATCAATTTACATTTTGTGTGATTCGGGGTGTAGGAAGGTAATTAGAGGTGAATACTACAATAGTTTAAATTAAGGCTGTGTATACAGTGATGAGAAGGAGAGGATAAAGTATGAGTAAATAAAGTTGAAGAGTCATAGCTTGGTTGTTGCTTGGATTTAAATAATCATAAAATAAAATTATGTAAGATTCTCAGGATTCCAATTTACTCAGGTTTTTGGTGAATTTTACCTAAATAGAAAGCCTTTGGAAGGACAGAAGGGAACAGACCCATGGAGAAAAGTCATCATCCAAGAAAATTGTCAATAATTAGTAGAGAGCTCCACACTGGTGCTACTGCTTAATTGAAGTGAGTTCTAGAAAACCATAGAAAATCAAACCCAGTGATTCAAGTTGAATGGAATATAGTGTAATCAATCACAAGGGGAAAAATTAGCAAGTTATTGGAAGAAGGTCAAGAACACAAATATATAAATTAGCATTTCAGGATCAGTTAACTTAGGTAGGGACCAAGAGAAAGTGCAGAATATGGCATAAGAGAGGAATCAATCTAGAAGTGATTCAACACGCATGACTTCATTTGTGGCTAAGTAAAAATGCATGATAACATATAAAGCAGTTAATTCATCCACATCTCAGAGAAAAATACATTAGGTCTCTGAGACCTATTAGCATTGCTTCATGTTTCTGTTTATAAAAGAAAACTCTCCTCTATTTTATGCTGCAGTGTTACAAATAGAGCAAAATAAGTTTCTTTTTATACAAAAAGTTAACAAATCATTCTAGACAAATGCAAATTTTTTGCCATGGCATAATTAAGACATAAACAAAATCAGCATGTTCATTCTTGGCAATGAGTGGTGGATACTGTTTAAACTGTTGAAGTCTATATCACTGTTTGGAGCTACTACATATCACTTCCAGGCTCTCGAAGTGACATTCATCACTGTGCTCTATAAAATAAAAGGTGGACCACTTTCTGTGGTAATAACTATATAATATCTCCATAAAGCCTTAAGTCAGAGTTGAGCTATGGCAATTCCTACCCCCTCTTTTCAATCTCGAACTCTATAAATCAGACTTAGATCATTCCAGAGAAGACTGTTATAATTTACACTACCTTCAAAATTGTGATGTGGAAAGAAACCAAATCTCTCTCTCTCTCTGTCTCTCTGTCTCTCTCTCTCTCTCTCTCTCTCTCTCTCTCTCTCTCTCTCTCTCTCTCTCTCATAGCAGTGATTTGTACATGGTAACTTCTGTTTTCTTTGACGTATGACATTTTATTTTCTTGTGTTGAAATTGAAGGGATGATTGGTTGGCAAGAATGCAACAATTTTGCCCCTGATTCTGCCCCCTACCATTTTGCAAACTAGATTGTCACTGACTATAAACAATATTTGAGAACTCACTACCTTTCTAGATTGTTAGCCTGAGAACTTCCACTACTTAAGAATAGCTTCCCCATCATTTGCACCCTCTCCCTCTCTCCCTCCCCCTCTCCATGACACTCTGCTCTTCTTCTTCATAAAATCTCTTATGTGAGTTCCTGCATCCAGAGTGGTTTTCTGGGTGCTTTCAGAAACTATTGTTTTCTACAGTACTTAGTTTTCTTTTATATATATTTTATTATTATTTAATGAAATTTGATACAGAAACATCCAAACATCCACAATTTAGAGATTTATTTTTCTCCAAATTATCAAAGCAATTAAATATAATTTTATTACATTGTTGTCAATTACATTAATGTAACTACTAGTTTATGATTGTGTTCTGTTTCTTGAGGATGACTACAGAATTATATAGCATACATAATGATTGACCTCATAATAAATGTTGATAATTGAGCACGGTATAAAAATTAAGTCATAAAGCTATTTCCAAAATTTTGTACCAACATGCAAAATTATGATGACAGATTTTAAAACCATGTCTAAAGTAAATAACCTGTTGTTTTCAAAACTTAATTCACTGTAACTCATTGGTAATTTCTATCCCATGCAAATGCAACATACAAATACTTACATGGAAGAATTAAGAATTAAGTAATGGTCCTGATTGAAGAATTAAACTGTTTTGAACATCAAGAAACCATCAAAGTCAAATGAACAAATCAGTTGCTTCAAATATCAAAGTGATTTGCTTCTTTACCTTACCAAAAGAAGAATAAACATTTTTGTTTGCACAAAATTATTTCTGAATATTTCTCCTATACTAAAAATTCTGTTGTCATCAGGCAAATGGAGGTAGTAAGTTATTCCCATAGTAGATATTGCTGATGATTTTCTCACCAGAATTGACTTTCACTTAACCCATTCTAATGTACTTCAACTTTAATGTGAGGTCTTTAAGGGTCCAGAAAAATTTATCATAGATTGGAACTTGTGTAGTCACTTAGATCCCATTGAAAGTTTCAGTGTTGAGCATGATGTCTAATTGAAAAGATTGAATCTCAGAATCTTTGCAGTGACTGCAAAAAGAAAAGCAGAGAAAACACTATACATTTCTGAGCACTATGGCATGCATTAACCAAAACCAAACTTATTCACATATTTGGACAATGTGTTCTAACTCAGAAATCAGTAGTTTTATGTTTTAGTTAGTAGAAGTAGAATATTATCCTTCTTATAGGCAAGGGCATCTTGGATACATCCAGGACCGGTCTGGCTGTTTTGTGGTTCCTCTGACCTAAAGGTCAAGCAATAGAGATCAGAGATTCCAAGAGATGTGGGCACATTAGAAACACAGAGAAATTGGTTAGAGCCAGCAACCAGTGACATCCACCTATAATTCAAGCCATTGAAAAAGCAGAGGCAAGATGATCACAAGTTCAAAGTCAGTCTCCATAAGTTAGTGAGACTGTAAGTGAATTAGCTCTCTAATTTATTCTGGCTCAAAATAGAATATAAAAAGCACTGGGGATGTGGCTCAGTGGATAAGTACAACTGGTTAAATCCCCAGGATTAGGAATAAATAGATCAATGATAGATAGGTAGATAGATAGATAGATAGATAGATAAAAAAATAGATAAAGTGGGTTGAATCCAGAGGGAGGGAGGAAATTGATACAGAAAAGTTTTCAACACAGGCAGAAGGAGGCTTATTTCAAAAATTGGGAAGCTGTGTGCTTAGCTAATCCTCAGAATGGAAAAAATAAGAAAGCATTAATTTTTACTTCAAACACAAAAATAAATTTATCTAGTGTTATCACTGATATTATAGGTGCTAATAATATATAACTCAGTGAAATAAAGACTATTATGGATGGTTAAAGTGATAAGTTGCTCACAAAAAAATACCTATACACAATAACTTTTCATTATGTTTTAAATTTTTAGGACAAAATTAATGGTTTAGCTCCAAATTGGACTTCAACAATAGACTGCATTATGTTTGTACTTTATGTAAATTCATGAGACTCTAATTTGAGAATATTCCCTATTTCAAAATATCATAAAAAATAACAATTGAATATTTATATATATGAAATACATATAATCTGCACCTGAATATTTCATTTGCAATTTCATATATGTAAAATTAAAGGACAAAGTTGTTATTTTCAGTTTTTTTAAATAAATCCATTTAAACTATCTGCCAGTATTAGAAATAATTGTTTCATAAATTAGTTTCAGTATAAAAATAATATCTCATATTTACTTTTATTTTTCTTCAATTATTAGTAGTTGAAAAACTTGTACATTTTATGTTCACATAGGATCATAATTTCCAATATTGCATTCATTAATTGTAAGCCAAAATCAAAGCAGAGCATTTTTTTTCTTTCTGTAGTGCTGAAGATCAAACCAAAGATCTCATGTATACTAGGTAAGCACTCTACCACTGAGCTACATTGCCAGACCCAAAGCAAGTTATTGGGAATTCATGTAATATTTTTCAAAATGTAGAAATATCTGGAAATTCATTTCTAGTTAGACAAATATTTAAAGAAGATCATTTAAATTCGGGGGGCATTTAACAAGCAATTGAACCCAGAGGCACTTAACTACTGAGGTGCATCCCAGCCCTTTCTATTTTTTTTTAATTTTGAGACAGGTCTTGCTAACTGTTTGGGGCTTTGCTAAGTTGTTGATCATGGTCTTGAATTTGCCATCCTCCTGCCTCATCCTCCCACGACTGGGATTGTAGGCAGGCACTACTGCTCCCAGCTTAATTAATTGTTTAAAAATTTATTCATTTTTATTTTTTCTTCTTAGATATACATGACAGTAGAGTATATATTCACATATTATACATACATGGAATATAACTTATTCAAATCCCATGGTTGCACATGATGTGGATTTTCATTGGTGGTGCATTTATGTATAAACATAAGAAATTTCTGTACTATTTATTCTACTGTTTCCTTTTTCAGCTTCTTTAATTTTAACCACATGAAATATTTGTATCATATGATAAGATAATGTTTCTAGTTATACCCCTTCACCTATGATTTTTCTACTCTGTACTTTCTAAAATTGTAGAAATGTAGTTATTTAAATTTAATTCAAGTGGAAATAAAAAATGCAATTCCTCAGTTGCACTATCCCATAACTTTATGCTGAGTAGATCAATTTGGTCAGTGAACACTGTATTAACACATATATAGAATGTTTCTTCCATCAATAAACATATAATGGAGTGTTCTTGTTCACTTATTTGTGCTTGAAATAAATACGAGTAGCATTATTTCAAATTATCATCCATTGTTTTCATTTATTTCAAAACAAAAATGTTGCTTAAGGTCCTAATACTTGCTTTAACCTGGAATTAACAAACAAGCCCCTTCCCTCATGCAGCTTATGTTTACTGGATAAGAAAGAAATTAGTAAACACACACAAAATGTTTTACAGTAAGAAGTGCATTGAAAAACTAAATTAGATAAAGTGATAGAAGTGTCTTAGAAAGGTGTATTACACCAGGGTGAATCATCTGAAATAAATATCTTGGATAGGGGACTGAATAAAGGCAGGGGGTTCTATCATTACCAATACCAATACTGTCAATGCTTTGAGAGCATTCCATATGGATGGAATAATACAAATGTGCTGATAAAACAAAAAAAAAGAAAACACTCCTTAGCTGTGTGTGGTGGCACATGAATGCAATACCAGCAGCTTGGGAGGCTGAGTCAGGACCATTATAGATTCAAGACCCTAAGCAAATAAGAGAGACCTTTTCTCAAAATTTTAAAAAGGTGGGATGGTTGGAATGTGTCTAAGTGTTTATGGATATGCTTCCTTGGATTTAATCCCTGTTACCAGAAAAATAAATATATAAATTAATACCACAGATACTCCTTAGTGTGGGTCAGGGGATAACCTCAGGGTAACTAGAAGCAAAGAGCAGTAACAGCAGTCAGAGTATGTCTATGTCTTGCCTTTACCTCTTCATCAGGATTTTGAAGTATATATTAAGATGTAATAGAAAGCAATGGAGAAATTCAGGGGTGGGGTACTTAGCATAATACAATTTAATATTTAAGAGCATTGATTTCAGCATAGTGAATAGAACAGGGTGGGCATAGGCAGTAATGGATACAGGGAAGACAACTGCCATGGCAGTTTAGATGAGAGGTGGTGGTGACTTGGGTATGTATGGTAGCAATGGGAGAGAAAGTTTTAATTTCCTGTGAAGAATGAATTTTTTCTGCATTATGTCTCTGCATCTTCTCCAGTCATTGAACATGAAGCCACTGTTCAAAAGCTCACATTATGCTGTAATTATTTCTTTTGAGTTGTGAAGTCTTCTATCCTGATTAACAAATCATACAAAACCAATACTAATTCTCAGAGGTGTTGAATTATTTGAAAATAATTACAAAGCCTATCATCACAGCTTAACAATCATTAACAGGTTTGGGAAAAAAGAATGGTCTTCATGTTATTTCTCATAAAATTATTTCTCTAGTCCTCACATGCTTTATTTGATGACAATGTTCCTTCATCCATTATTAAATTAGTGCTCCTTGATGTTCTTGCTCCACAAATATAATGTTAGCTTGGATGCATCAATAGATGTACTCATCTAAATTTATTTTCTCATATCACACCACATGTTGTTTGGTAAAAATGAATTGAATGAGAAATGATACAATAAGAACTAAAGGAAAAATACTATGAGATATTTCATTAACAGGGCATTAAATTAAAGAAGCAGAGTCAGATGTTCTAAGAATGTTAAAATAATACTAGCATATTGCAACTCTATTATCCTATAGAGGAGAGAGAGGAGCATAGAAGGGAAATATTCTAGTTGAACTTCTCCTTTGATATGTTTTCTCTTCAAGAGGGAATGTGCTATAAATATCTATACAAATATTTTAGTATTATATGTAAATAAATTGAATAGATTGATTCATGACAGGAAGACTCTAACAACAATATTTTATCACCTTTTTTGTTACACTTGTTATGAAAGCCTCTTCCATGATATATATAACCAGTATCCTTTAAAGCAGCTTTAAGGAAATTCCTTTCTATTTTCTACTAAACTACCACTCAACCCCTATGATTATGTTCTCCTACAGCAGGTACTTTATGTATTAGTATAATGTTTCCAGACACAATAATAAATGCTATCAAAACTTTTTAATAACTTCAAATTTACTACTTTATTGAGGAAAATATTTGAGATAATATTATGAAGTGATTAGGAAACAGAACAAGGTTGACACTCTAAAAATTTCCACTTTGAATGTTCAATGTTCAACCGGAATGTTCTGTTTATGAAAGAAAAACCATGGAGTTAAGCAAGTACCTGGTAGAAAAGTATCAGATCATACAAAAGGTTTTCATCCATAAACTGCTCTTTCATATTACCAAAACTAAATAGTAACATTCCCTGAGTATAATTTTGGTGCTATTATTAAATTGATAAGCCACCTAGATATTTTTACTATTTTCTATTTCATTACTGTTTTGTATTGTTTTGTTTTTCATAGTAATTAATAATGTGGGATGTTGACTTCACTCAGTTGGTTAGATTCCATAAAAACTGGCTATGTATTTGTTATTTAAGAATAAAGCATAGCATGTATGAGTCAATCATTCATTTATAAGTGTTTATGATCTTATAATTTTTCATTTTAATATGTATCAGACAAATGTAAGACCAACAAGCAATAAGTATTTACTGAATGTCTTTCTAATATTGTTTCTGTGTTTCTCAAACTACTCCCACATTTGAAATAACTTCTTTTTTTATTCCCATCCCCTCCCTTTATGTGCATTTCCTGACTATATCCTTGCAAAGATAATTTTCTATTTCAGACTATCTTCAGAGAATGTGGGAAAGATAAGTGCACTACATCCTTGTACTTCTCTACTGCTTTAAACACAAAACCGATGCCTGTGTATCTATGAATTCTATTCCTCCTAGTCATATAAATGGGACATAAACTTTTTTATAGAAAGCCCATTATGTTATTACTCCAGTAATCCAGAACACAAACCAACACTTAATAGACTTCTCAAGGGATTCAACATCAATCCTCTTCTTTGATTCTGTAAAAATTTTATGTCCAAAATCCCCCTTTTGTCTCAAAATCAAATGAAGACAATTAAACTCTCTATTTGCAACACTTTTGTTCTCCATTGAATGCAAACTGATTGTCTCTTTGTTAGAGAAACTTATACATTAACTTTCTACTAGTTCTATTCATATGGACCATGCTGTCATACACTGCTCCCAGGTCTGTGCTACTGATGTTTACTTTTCCAACAAATATGTGCTTTCACTTTTAAATAATATTGAAATTACTTTCATGTAATTTAACCTCCTGTTAGTTTTCTCTTCCATTACATCTATTCTGCACATGCTAAATGTTCTCCTTCCCTCACAAAAATTCTCAATGGTTTTACAAATATTGTCAGTATTATAAGTAAAACAATATTTATATAAAGCCAAGAGACTCCAATATGTGAGATGAACTAAGTATTTTACATATAATATCTTTGTTCATTCTTCTCCCAGATTTTACATAATTACTCCTCTCTTTATATTTTATAAGAGGAAACTGAGGCTGAAAATTTTAATTGCTCAGGTTCACAGAGCTACAAATTGTTATATGTGTTCTAAGCTTTCCAGTGTAAATATTTTTTATAGTCAAGCATTTTACTGTACTTAATGGTAAATCTGTTTTTATACTTTACATATTCAAGGAAATTTACTCAAAGAATTTGAAAGTGAAGAAACTTATGGTGTCATATCAGTATGTTAGTCATCAGAGAAAAGAAGTGAAAAATAGTATTTGAATAATTAAGTATATCAGCAGAAATGAATAGTAAGCAGAATAAATGCAGGGAGATTTGTAAATTCAAAGCTACATTAATCAGAAATGTAACCAGAAAGTTAAAAAAGCACAGAACAGCATCAAAAGGGCACCATCATGGGACATGGATAATAATTGTCAACTGAACCTAGCATGGAAAATGCAGTAGAAAAGACCCTGACTGGGAATTAAAGAATCCTACACATAGGTTACTTTTCTGAAGAAATCTACTTTATTTGCAAGACACTGAATCTATAAGAGAATGATTGTTAACTCATTGCAGTGCTTGGTAATGTGCCAGAAAATAATATGGTAAAAATCATACATGTATTACTATTGAAAGGTACTCAATTCACGTGAACACATTCTAATACAAAATTCTAAAAACAGCATCAAAACACCATCAGAGATGTCTTCAAATGAATTGTTGGATAGAAAACCAGACACTGTTGACAAACTACACAAAAATGTAATATTTCCCCTACATGCTTGAATTTCTCAATTACTGAGTTACATAAGATTAATTCAGCATACATAGAAAAAATTAGAACTGTATAAATTTAATTTTATTTTTTTGGTGGTGGGAGATGGATTGATTTCTAAGAAGGCAGTTGGATTAACAAGTATAGGCAAATTATATTGAAAATACTTGTTTAATTCAAGACAATAATTATTCTAAATTATCTACTAAAATATCTTCTTGGGAAAATTAAAGAGAATATCTGCATATAATAAAGTAATGAAGGAGATTAATCTCTGTGGCTACAAGAGAGAAACTAAGGCATAATTGAAGTATAAAATGATCAATTTTTGTGTCATAAAGTAAACAGATGAGCTAATTCTTGCACTGAATAACTTGAGAGTCATTAAAACCTTAATCATAAAGAAAAGGAAAAAAAGAAAGAAAAAAGTGAGAAAAAAATTATGAGGACAGGTGCATAAGAACCAAAGAACCATTGGGTAAAAAAACACAAACAACTATGAAAAGGTCAAAAATATACTTCAAAAATTCAGCTACATTGAAGAGTGCAAAATTGTAAAATAAATATATATCTTTAGTGAACTGAAAAATAAAATGAAAATATTTAGAATGAGTTTTAAGTTAGTGAATTTTAAAAATTCTAAAAAAGACTCTAAGTTTGCCAAATATTTGTGGCAAAAATCATATCATCATTTCTGTCCCTTTTTATTATACATCAAAGAACACATCACATTTAAATATCCAAGGAAAAGTCTTTCAGTGGAACTTATTTAGTTGTAGATCTTGAAAATCAATTTTGATTAATTTTAGATCAGTTATTTATGCAAACTGGTTACTTTTCTCATTTTATTCCAGTTAAAAAAATTAATCAAAGAGATCTTGATCCCTACTTCAGAGGGTTAATAAAATTTTCACTCTCGTTAATCTTGTACATGCTAATATTCTGAACAGAGTCTATGAGCAGAAATCCACTCAGTAAGGGTGATTTTCTGAGAATCAAGGGGTAGCTGTTTCTGTTTGCTTTATAAACAAAATGTTTGTTAACAGTAATTGGCATCGTTTCTGAAAATAGAAAATTTTACAAGCAAGAAATATGCCTGTGGTGTAAGTATTTCTTATAGGGGACTTTGAAGATAATATGAAAAGTAAAATTTGGAGCGATAATTTGCCTTGAAACCATATATTGTCATTAGTGAATGTGGGAAATAGCTGGGTCAAGCTAATTAGACAAAGAACAATATAATATACTTAGCCAAGAATAAAAATGATATTCTGATGTTCTTTTAGAAAATAACTTTCCAGTCCATTCTATCTATCATTACTAAGGATGATGTTTTCTATACTTTCTTGACTTCAGAAGGCATTATATTTCAAATATTTACTTATTTGTAATCATGTTTTACAATACTGAGTTTTGAGATCACATGCAGCATTTCCTACAGAGTACCTGTAATAATAGTAATAATAATCATAACAACTACATCTCTAAGTTGAAAGCAACCTACTTACTCAATTCTAACAATTACCTTGACTAATTCTATTAACAATCTCATTTCCTCAGTAGGATAAAAGAATTTCAAAGGTGATTAATAACTTTTGCATGTGTTTCTATCTACTGATGCCCACTGAAACCCCAACTAAATTGTAAGTGCTTTAACAGGAGGGTCTTAGTCTTTCTAGAGAGAAAAGCTATTTCTTTGCTTGTTTTTTATAATAGTTTTGAGTTCCTATTTATAATTTCTGAGAATAAATAAAACAAGGAATGAATGTAAAATAATTTAAAATATTTCAGAAAATTAATGATCTTATGAAACTTGTGCATATTTATTATATCAATTATTTTTCATATTTGTGTATAGAATTGAAATGTTTAATACTTATGTTTCAAATTTACCTTTTCCTTGTCATTTTCTATACATAATTTCATCTAAATTCATCACAAATTAATTTTTTTGAACCAGGAATTGAACCCAGGGTCAAATAAACACTATGACATATCCCCAGATCTTCTTTTATATTTTATTTTGAAGCAGGTTCTTGCTGAGTTGCTTAGGACCTTGATAAATTGCTGAGTCTTGTTTTAAACTTGTGATCCTCCTGCCTAACTCATCTAAGCCACTAGGGTTACAGGTGTACACACTATATCCCACTAATTTTTTAAAGCTTAAAATTTTGATGAATGAATAAAAGAAAATGTTGTATATATACACATGGAATAGTATTTGTCCATTAAAATACATTTGCAACAACATAGGTACAAAACTTTTATTAAGTTTCAGAGGCAGAATCCAAAATTCAAACTCAGCCTCAGTAACTTAGCAAGACATAAGCAACTTAGTGAGATCCTGTTTTAAAGTAAAAAATAAAGAGATGGGGATTTGGCTCAGTGGTTAATCACCACTATGTTCAATTCATGTTATGAAAAAAATAACTAGTTCTTTGAAAAAGCAGTTTTACTCCTAGATATAGAGCATTGAAAAACATAAATAAAAATATACTAAAAGAGAAAGTACTTGAAAAAACCATAAATGCGTACAGCAGTCAAACATTCAAAATAATATGAATGTCTATTAATTGGAGATTGAGTAAGAAGTCATAGTATGTCCATATGGTAGAATATTCTTCAGCAATATGAAGGAGTGAATTATTGATAGATGCAAAAGCATGAATAAATTTCAAAAACTGAAAATTTAATGAAAGAATTCAACATGAACCCCTCCTTCTTGGTGCACCTTTCTTTAGGATTCAAACTTCTCTCATGCCTGTACCCTTCTTGCCATCTTCTGCCTCACCTTGGCAAGTTGCCCCTTCCCAAAGTCAATTCTGCCATCTCTACCACATCCTTGTTCCTCTATCATCCAGGGGCTGACTCAGACTCCCTCCAAAACTTCTCTCCTAAGGTCTGTGTGGACACCTTCATAATGAAATGTAGAGGTCTTATTTTCTGTCCTTAACTTTTTGACATTTTACTATTGAAGAAAGTTTGAAGTTCTTTGTGGGGGCATCTGGAATTCCATCCAGTGCTTGACAAAGATCCTCTGGAGGATGATTGCAAAGGCTCATCCTAAAAGGAATTGCTGGATGTTTTGCTCTGAAGCATGGTGTTTTCTCTGCTGTTTTTCTGATAATACATTACTCATTTCAGTCTGAACGGATTGCTTAAGGGGATGAGGGGAATACAACAAAAATTCCAGAAAATGTTACCTACAATCTGATAAAAAATGGGTCTTTACCACTAACAAAATTAAAAATAATTTTACAACCATGCAATGAGTCCCTGAAAGTCTCTGGAGAAAATAGTTATAGATCTGCCTTTGTCTCCAACAGGCTGGTTAAATTCTAACGATGGTGGTGGGGTAAAAGAATAAGGTTTCACAACATTCTTTCCTTCCTACAAAGAATAAGTCACCCCTATAATAAATGTTGGTGCACAATGCCCTGTTCTGGAAAAAAAAAAGAGCTATATAAGACTAGGTAATCTGTTCAATAAAAAAACTTGGCCATGAGAACCATTGCGACCGCTGCCCTCCTGTAGCCCTTAACTCACCAATTTACATATTAACCAGATGGACCTAGTAGAGATGGTCATGTGAGATTACTTGTCTATTGCTTTAACCGTGAGAATAATAAGAATAGTCTTAGGTCATATAGAGTTTAGATATTAAGGAAATAAACATTGCATTAGCTCATAGATGTAGCTAGATATTCTTAAAATAATTGTGATTAGGTAAGGATAATCTGTAAGGTTACTGTTTTCTCATAATTTTTCTGTTCCTTGTTAAAAACAATTTCTGCCTATGCTTTGGAAACTTCTTTAATATTAACCACAAGACTGCCATTATAGCCTGAAGAAAAATGTATATAAACCCAGCCTTCCCCAGAATAAAGTGGGATTGATTGCACCAGAACTAGAGTCTGTGTCTTTCATTCTCCATCCATCACCGATGCTGTCTCCCTGCACCCCGTTTACCTGTGTGGAACCCATGGACTCGTGCTAGGACTGGACTCCAGCAGTTCTTTGTTTTGTTCTGCTCTATATTCAACATTCACATGTCTAATGATCCCTTCTATGTGTGGAAGTCCAACAGAAACATAAAGTTTAATAGATTCAAATTTGAAATAGGGTCTTCTGCACACCATACTTTTATTTTATTCTCTCCAACTGTGATCTTTCTGTACAGAAATGAAATGTCTTTTTCTAAGCTGGAAAACAATGTCCTTTCTTAGTTATGGGTCCTATGTTAGCCAGATATCCATTGCTGTGGCAAATTACCTGAAGAAACAACTAAAAAGAGGGAAGATTTAATTTGGCTTATGATTTGAACCCATTGTTTTGGCTTCTAAGAGGCAGAATATCATGTTGGGAAGTATGTAGTAATGCAAATCTGATCACTTCATAGTTGAAAGAAAGGTGAGGGAGAGGGGGGAGATGGATATGGGGAGGGAGGTCAGGTTAAAACTGTAGTCCTCAAGGATTGACTTCCAAGGAACTACTGCCTTCTGGCCCCATATCTTACAGTTTCTAGTTCTCCCAAAATTTTATTCTGTTATGAATTCATCAGTGGACTAATCCATTGGTGAGATTACAGCCCTCATAATCCAACCACTTCCTGAAAACCATGCTTCTGAACATTGCTGTACCAGCGAGCTTTGGGAGGTTTTGCAGGATATTGCAGATCCAAATCACATGTGTCCTATCTCCTAAACAGCTTATTCATGTGCTGCTTCTGTGCTATCCAAGCTGTCACTGTAATTTCTTAATTAAATGGCAGCAGTAACCTCTTAGTAGCTCTTCTGGTTTCCACTCATGCATAGTCAAAACACAGTGCATTGTCTGAATGATGCTTTTAAAAACATTTTGTATGAGGTAATCTCCTATATAAATACCTTCATGGTACTCTGTTTTTTATGTTAAAATTAAAACTCTGCTTTGCATATGGCATTCTCCTCACCAGGAACACCCTTTGTCCTGGCTGTTGATTTCCTCTTATTTATTCTCTAGGTCTCACTTTTGAGGTTAACTTTCTGGAACATTATTCCTGGTTCCTCCTTTGTTCCAGGAAGTATTTCTTGTCATATAATTACTGGAATTGTTTCTCTCTTGCATGGCCCCAGGGATGGAAAAAAGAGTCTGATAAACACTTCCAAAAATTTAGAATGAAAGGAATTTCTTTCCACCAGTGGTGGTCAAACTTGTGTTGCTATGGAATCACCTGGAATACTTACTAAAACCTAGCCTTCTGGTTCTACCCCTAGAGTTTCTATTCAACAGTTTGGGGTTGTGCTGATGGTAAGGCTGGAATTAGATATTGGCAGGGATCTGAGAGTGAAACACTGAAGCATCCTGAGGGGAGAGTTCTCATCAGGAGAGGTCCACATGTCCAGGTGTAAGTAACACACCCACAAGGATGGGGAGTGGGGACCTTTGTTTGCACATGAAAGATGCACAATATTTCTTTGTGGACAGATTTATATTGTAACTTGCCTTATAATGGTATTGGGGATTATTTTTCTCAGAGAACCTACTGAGAATTCATTAGGGACATTTCTTAATGAGTTAGGTAACAAGTGACTTCTTAGACTCATCACCACCTGCTTTTTTATGAAAACACTTTATTAGTTTACTATAAAATATATATTCACATTTGAAATTTTTTAAGAACAGGAAAACAGGATTTGATGTCCCTTGAGGTAGAGACAGAATAAACAAGGATAGGTAGAAGGGAAACCAACAAAGAAATTGCAAATTTAAATCTGAGAAGCTGTTATTAGCTTCCTCACCTTTCCTCCCCAAGACTATTCTCCTCCAGAAACAGCTTAAAAGAACTTGAATCTTAGAGTATTGTGAGTCAAATTAATGTTCATATTTGTTGCTAGTTTTCATAAAGTTTTTTTTAGACTAAATAAAGTGAAGGGGAAATATCATTAGAGACTCATCAGTATATTCTACATATTATATGTTGACCGGATGACATCAACATAGAGACTCTGAGAGAAGCAGGCAACTGTAATGGACCCCATGCTCCATGATTAAGTGTTGAGCTCAACAGATAGATATACCCCCAATCCCTTGCCATGTCTCATGTTCACTATCTACAAAATTTCTTTTAAAAAGATGAGCCCATTACCCCTAAAGTGAGTCTCAGTCTCAAGTACCTGCACCCCTTCTCCCATTGAGTGTATTTTGGCTCTTTTATTTACATTTCTAAATAATATCCTTGTTTTCCTTAATAAATCTTTGTGTTTCTTCTGATATGCCCTAAAATTTCTTTCTGTTGTGTAAGTCAAGAACCTGCCAGGGCCAATTTGTGATTGCCATTTCCCTTATGGGTGAACTTCTTACATTCTATTCAGTGATATATGAGGAAGCCCATTATGACTTTCCTTTTCATTTTTGAATGACTTAATTTCTTTGTGCCTTTTTCAAACATTTATTTCCCTTTTTATTTTTTGAGAGTTGCCTGTTCATCTTCTTTGCTTACTTCTATAAGAGTTGTTCATCTATTTTTTTTATTGAAGGAAAGCTACTTATATAAATATTAATATTTTTCCAGGTTTTTTCCTAGATTTTCATAAAGATCATTTTATTTTTTAGGTCATTAGGTCCTAAGTATTCAATTCTGTGAACATAATAGTCACATATTCTCTCAAAGTCACCACAAGTGTTATGTTTTTTGAACAATTATGTTTTTATAGTTGTTCCACATCTGGAATGATGGAACAGAATGCATCAATATACAAATAGGTGGCTCTATTAATATTTTAGAAAGCTGCATGTTTTTTCTTAAAAATAAATTTATACATCTATCATTCAGAAAAAATTTTCTTTTTATCTCATGAGCGATAAGAGGAATTAAGACAGACAGAAAAAAGAACACAGAAGATTGATGTTTATCATGCTTATAAAAAATTCTAACAGTAATGAAGGGATTATTTAGTGACTATCAAATTTTAACTTACATAGGAATCACGTGGAGATGTTGTTAAAGTACAGACTGGATTCGGTAGGTCCACATCAAGGCTGAGAATGTGCATTCAGTTCTACTTCCAGGCAAGGTGGATGGTTCATGGACTATAACAGGAATACCTGGACTCTACCTTGTAACATGTGGGAAAATATTAGGGTTCAGTGATCATTTTAATACCATGTTATCATTTATTTGCAAACCCTCTCCTCTCTAAGTTTATTATTCTCAACTTCTTATTCTTGAGACTAGCAGACAACCACAGCTCATTTTTAAATGAATAATGCCTCAGTGTTCATGGAGTAACAGCCCTCTATCTCATGGTTCCTCAATCTAACTATTGTGATTAGAGCAGCTATAAACATTGCTGTGGCTGTGCCACTGTAGTAGGTTGATCGTAAATCTTTTGGGTATAAACTGAGGAGTGAGATAACTGGGTCAAAAGGTGGGCCCATTCCAAGTTTTCTGAGGAATCTCCATATTACTTTCCAGAGCAACTGCACCAATTTGCAACTCCACCAGCAACGTATGAGTGTGACCTTTCCCCCAAATCCACGCCAACATATACTGCTTGTGTTCTTGACAATAGCCATTCTAATTGGAGTGAGATAAAATCTTTGCATGTCTCTAATTACTAGAGATGATGAACACTGTTTCATATATTTATATTTGTTAATCACCTGTATGTCTTCTTCTGTGAAGTGTCTATCCAGTTCCTTAGATCAATTATTTATTGAGTTCTTTGTGTTTTTGTTATCAAATTTTTTAAGTTCTTCATAAATTTTGGAGATTAGTGCTCTATCTGAAGTCCCTGTGGAAAAGATTTTCTCCCATTCCATAGGATCTCTTTTCACATTCTTGTTTCCTGTGCTGAGAAAGAGTTTTTTTAGTTTGAATCCATCCATTTACTGTTTCTTGCATTAATTTCTTGCTCTCTTGGAGTATTGTTAGGAAGTCTGTTCCTAAGCCAATATGATGGAGATTTGGGTCTACTTTTTCCTCTATTTTGTGCAGAGTCCTCAGAGCTGGTTCCTGTTGGGTCAGGAGTCCTGAAGGCCAGAGTATTCACTATTTAAAAAACAGAATTAAATATATAGAATGAGTAAAATCACAATAAGTACAAATTTTTTTAAAGCTAAAAAATGTCTTACATATCACCATAATCAATAAAATGCAGTTTGAATGAATAAGGGCAAGAAAGACTCTCTCTCCATATATAATGTTAACTTTTTGAAGCAATATTCAGCAGGATAAAATTAAGATGAAAGATTAATTTTTGGGTGAAAATATTCCAGCCCTGGCTAGCTCCTCTTCCTATATTTATAAGGGAATTTCCTAATATTTTCTTTCCTTTTATTTTTTGGATAATACCTGTAGTATAAACACTCCTCAGGATAGTAATCTCATGGGTCTTGTAAAAGCCAACATAGCCAAGTGGGAGAAATATCTTAGAACAGAACACTGGAGATCTGGATTCTCATTCTGGTTTCAACACAGTTGGTTTGCATATTTTAAATTATCCTGGCTTTGTTTTTTTGAATGAAGAAAGGAGACAATAATAGAACTTTACTTCCCCAGGATGATAGTGGAATAAAGTTTTCCCAGAGGTGTCTCCAGACATTCTCTCTAGTGGCAGTAATGTCATTGATCTCTTATAACTTATCATATATTGATGTGGTTTTCCAATTTCCAAGTCAGTTGCCACAAAACTTTCTCCTACCTGCCAGTAATTTGCACAATTTTTTTCAATTTTAAAGAACAGAGTTAATTCCTCCAAGCCCAAATCTGCTCCCCTTGTACATCTTTCCACACCCCATCTCTGAGAAAAGCAGAGATGGTTAGTGGTGAAGAGTACAGGATTTGAGACCCTGACTTTGGGAAAGATACTTTCACTCTGTAAGTCTCAGTGTTCCCATCTGTATCAATGACTTTCATCTGTCATCATGGGTAACATGGTGCTACTGTGAAAGACTTGGCACAGTGAGTGCTCAATTCTTAGTAGGTATTGCTTATTTTCCCCTCTAGGTTTTCATATAATCTAGCTAGATTGAAGAAACTCATGTGGCTGGCAACAGAAAATAAAAATAGCCTCTCCTCTTGTCCAATCACATTCATATATCTTTGGGACACCAGAGTCTTGGAAAGGGCACTACTGGGCTCTCTGTGTTAGCCCAGTGCCCCTTAGGTGGCCTCAACATGTTCTCAAAGAACAGGGTTCTTTTGTGCTACACTTAACCCTTGTCTCATTTCTATCAAAGTGAGAGAAGGGGACAAAGGTGAGACTAGGATCAGATGTAGTTCCTAATCCATCTGCTTCACTTGACTGCTGTCATCAGGCCTCAGTTTCCACACTTTTCCTTTTCTGTTTAGACCTGTGCAGGGTGTTGTGTAAAGTTTAATTAAGGTCCAGCTATAATGGTTAAGGGGAAAGCTAATAAAGAGTCAAACATACAGGATGGTGAAGAACAAGACGTGACTTCTGTGGAAAAGCCAGTCCAGTTTATTATCAATTCCAGGGTCATATCAAGTTACACTAGGTTACACAGTACAGTTATCTTTGTTCATGTCCAGATCACACAACTTGCTTGCTTCTCAGAGTCCACTAGGACCAAAGGTTATTATAATAAGATAGTGTCTCCAGGCCTCAAGGACCGAGGAGTTGCAGAGTATTTCAGAGTCATTCAAGCAGAGCTCCTATTGTGTCCTGAGGCATTTGCTCAACTGAAAAACTTTTGCTCCTCTGTATTTTGACTGATTTGAAATTCCTACAACTCCCCTTTTTTGTTTGTATGGCCTTTAAAATAGACATGACTAGTCTTCTGTTCAAGAAAGGTGGAGAAAGAAAGCAAGGCAAACATTGGCAAAAATAAGCACAGTATAATAAGGCAATATCAATAAACATTCTCCAATGAAAAGTTCTTTGATCTATGTAAAATTTGGTAGCCATGAGATTAACCAATCTAATAAATCCCATCTTCCATCATCTTGTTGCACCTTCTTTACAATGTCCTTAAGATGATCCAATTCCCTTTATATGGGGGTTACTATTGTTAGTTAAATGGAAGCAACACATATTATTAAATTCTGGCATCTCTTATGATGTAACATCAGAAAATAATCAATAGCTGCCATATTATCAAGAATAGATTGATGATACAAATTTCAAAAAAATTAACAATTTTTTCTAAGTACTGGGTCACTACCAACAAGGATACAGTAACACAGAAATAACACAATAATAATTAGCTTAGTTGTTCAATTCTGGGTAAGTTTGGCAAACAGAAATGTAACCAGATTTCCCAGGGTACATTCTAAATCCATCTGTGCTAGCAAATCTTGAGTAGATGTTAAAATCTTTATATCCCCCCAAATCACTAGACTGAGGGTTTCTTGGGCCTCTTGTTCTTATTGGAGTTCCTTCTTTGAATTAGGGTCCTCCTCATCCAGGGTCAAATAGAATTTGGGAATAAGTTTGGGAAGTCCTTGATGCCAAATCATGATGATGGATGAATCTCACACATCTGGCAGGAATTCAGACAGAATCTGTAGGAGTAATAATAGAAGCATATCCCCTTCCCCATGTAATTAAAGGTGCAGGGTCCTCCCATATTCATTATGGTGGAACTTGGTATTTTACCTAAATCTTTGGTGGGGATTTCTTAGTGGAAAAGTACCTGTCCAAGACAGAGGACCAATGATGTGTATTATCTTCATACTGTACATTAAAAACATTTCTTGTGAACAAGGCAATATTGAGAGCATTATTAACATGAGTAAGGCTATGTTCCTTTTTTGTTTTCTTTCAAAAGGCACATTTTAAGTGTGTGATGTGCACACTCTACTAAAGCCTTCCCAGTAGGATTGTGAGGAATTCCATGGGTTAAAATTATATTCCATTGATTACAAAGCTTAGCAAAGTAACTAGAAGTATAAGTAGGGGCATTCTCAGTTTTTAAATGATGAGGTTTGCCCATGGTGGCAGTGCAAAGGAGCACATGAGAGATACAGGCTGAGACCTTCTCTGAACAATGTGAACTGGCCCATATGAGACCTGGGGATGTATCTGTGGTAACATGTAAAAAGAAATAGGGGAGAAAAGGAGGAAAATGAGTTATATTTATCTGCCAAAGGGCATTATAATATAAACCTCGAGGGTTTACATTTCCCAAGTGGGAAAACAAAAGGGTTTAAAATGAGAGCAATTATTAACAATGATATGGGCCTGTCGAGAGGAAATAGAAAAGGATTTTATTTAAAAATAAACATTTTGATGAAAAAAGTGTGTGATACCATGACATCTGAAAATAGAGGATAAATTGATTTTATAGCAGCATCAGTATGAGCATTTTCTTCAGTGAGTTGTCCAGAAATCTTAGTGTGGTCACATATATGAGGAAGAAATATGGGAGCTGTATAATCCTGTAAAAGGCATTGAAGAGTAATAAGCAGGGATAATAAATTAGAGTCCAAATGAGGTGACCAAATTGAGGAGAAAATATGAGGTTTAAGTTTGGTTATATACTGAGAATCTGTAATGATGTTGAATGTTGTGGGAAACAAAGGAAGAGCCAAAATAATTGCAGCTAATTTTGCTCACTGAGGAGAAACTTGAGGCAATGTGTAATAATCAGTCCATTTTTTATCAGTGAATATACATAATAATCTTTTTGTTTTCCTCCATCAGTATAGACAGTAATTCCACTGTAAAATGGAATGGAGGAGATTATAGAAGGAGCATGAGAGACTTGACACAAGGAAAGGCATTCATCGTGAGGTGCATGGAAAGCAATAGGAGCTAAAAATTTAGTTAAGACAGCTTGAGAATATGAAAAAAATTATAAATACTCTAAATGTTAAGTCTTTCTATAAGTAACATAAAGAACATGAATATATCTGTTCCTATAAGAGATAAAATATGATGACAACATTCTAAGATCATTTGAACACACATAAGCATAAGGGAGAACTTTTTTTCCTAAAAATTGAAGAGAATATGACCACTGTACTACATACAAGATTTGATGGTAAATGGCAACAACTGAAGTAAAGGCATAAGGCTTTCCTGTAAAGATTATTAGAGATAAAAGAATATTGAGTGTTGAGAGACTACAAGAACTGTAAATAATTTCTCATTAACATTCTGAAATGTGGCAGTGAGTGAGGAAGTTAACTGAAAAAAACTGGTGGGATTATGTTGTTTTCTCAACAGCTAAAAAAAGAGGTGACAACATATCAGTAGTTAAAGAAATATATGGTGGAGTCCAATTAAAATGTCTTAATAGCTGTTGTAAATGAACTAAGAAGAATTTGGGAGAAAGATTTAATTTTGGAAAATAAAGAATGGAATAAAATTGAAGCATTTTATGTCCTAATTAGTTAATAGAAAGTTGTCATTGAATTTTTTCTGTGGCCACATAGAGGCCAGATTGTAATAGAATGTGTTATAATTTAGTTAAAGTGTGTTCTGTAAGTATTAGCCCAGAAATAAAAATATCATTCATGTAATGATAAACAAGAATATGTGGGAATAATTGTCAGAAACACTGAATAGCATTATTCACAAAATGTTGATATTATGTGCATCTACTGAACATACCTTGAGGAAGAACTTACCACTGATATTTATCAGCAGGCTTATGATGAATGAAAACAGGAACTGTGAAGGCAAATTTTTCTTAATCATCAGGAAAGAGGAGAATAGTAAAAGTAAAAGTCTGTTAAGTCTATTACATATAAAGAAAAATCTTGAGGAATTAAATTAGGATTAGGCAATCAATCCACATTGATGTGGACCCATATGTTGTACATATTTATTAATTTCTCTTAAATATTGTAATAATCTCCATTTCCCTGATTTCTTGTTTATGATAAAAATGGGTATATTCCATGGTTTGTTAAAAGGTTCAATATGTCCCAATTTTAACTGATCTTGAATGCGAGCCTCTGCAGCTGCCACCTTCTCCTTAGACAATGGCCACTGTTCTACCCAGACTGAAGTGGTGACCTTTCACTTAAATGGCAAGGTGGTCATTTCCACAGAGACCCCTATAAAAAAGGCATTTGTAACTTTGTAATTTGTAATTTGTAACTCCATAGGCATTTGTAACTTGTGTAAGATGTCTTTGCCCCTTATAGGAAAGTGAATAGCCATAATGTATGTTTGAATGCAATAACTTGTGAGTTGGAAGGGGTGAAGCATTGCAAACATAGAGACCTTTTAGATACCTGTTTATTATTTCCTCTGATGCCCCACACTGGGATGGCCCTCTGAAAGGGCCATGCATGAGGCCACATTGAGACAGGTATAATTGTTACATCAGCACAGGTTCCAATAACCCTGTGATTGACTGCTCATTTAAAAAAGAGGTTAATTTTCATCTATTTTCAGTAATAGGTAAAAATACTTCTATAATATTGTAACCAAATTCTGTATTTCCTCTTTCATTTAGGGGTTGTTGGGCAGTAATATAAGGAATGACTATTAATTGAAAAATGGAAGATCCTTTGGGGAGAATTAAAGGCATATGAGACAAACTTAAATGTATACTACACCATTGTAATCAGAAATGATCACTTCTGGAAATATAGATTTTCCTTCTTTAGCACTGTGAGAGTGGAGCAAAATGAAGCCAAAGTTACCTTTAGGTAGAGGCCCTTGAGTTTGGGTAAGGATTTTATAAACTTCCCCAGGTAGACATATTTGAGCATCCTCAGTAGTAAGCAAATCTGACCCTGTGCACCCTCTAGTAGCAAAAAAGGATTTGTGGAAGGAGCTTCTGTTTGCACTGTAAACATCTGTGAAGGAGACATTTGCATCTGCAGATGAGAAGGGTTCCTCTTCCTTTGGCCTTGGGTCAGGAGGTGACCCATAATTAGTTTTCCTGACATGTCTGTTTTAGATCTGCATTGATTAGTCCAATGAAATCCCTTATGACAGATTGGATATTTCTGATTGGGCTGTTTTTGCAGCCCCCCCTTTTTTTAATCTTACAGTCCTTTAATAGATGACTAGGTTTTTACAATTGTAACAAAGTTTATCAAAGCCATGTCCACTCCTCAGAACTTGGGTTGGTGCATCCAAATTCTCTGGTCTGGTGAGGGGTGAAGGGGGATTGGAAAATAAAGATTCACAAACACAGACCTTGAAGATTAAGCTGGGATCAGGTGGAGCTCTGCTCTCTGATGGAGATGCAGCTCTAAAGACTTATACCAGCAATCTTTATATATATCTCATTATCAGATTAAAGACTATGCAATTCTTTATATTCAGGAAAGTTTCAGAAATTAGGACATCCTATGTAGTTTTTCTGTAGTTGCAATCCATAGTTGGAAAGTGCAATGATAGGGCTTTTCATAGCTCTCAAGAATGTCCATTGTTAAAAGTTACTATAAGGCAGGCAGGAACCTGGAAAGCAAAGCTGGTGAAATAGTGTGGTTGTCTAGCATAAGAGTTCCTTCCTTTCCTGGAGCTATGTACCTGAGTTGAAGGTCAGAGCTAATAGAACTCTTGAACAGAGCCTGCTCATGCAAGGCATTGCCACAATAGCTAAGCATCCTATGCCCTTGCAAAGAAACATTCCCAGGCTCTTGGCATGCCACAGCTATGAGGTTATCAGAGATAATCTCAGTCACTGCTCTGCCATCCTCTGTCACAGCTCTTCACAGAAGGGATTGGGCCCCATGGTGCCTCTTGTTGCTAGGAATGAAAAAAAATTAGCATTAATTTTTCATTAACAGTTACACCAACTTTGTGTGTCACTAAAAAGCACAGAGACTGTGGGTGGGTGCAGGGCACTTCCTTGTGTACATGTAGGGGCAAACCCACATGCTCTGGGTCAAAGACCCACAGTATTCCCTTGCTCTGCCTTAACTGCATGGGTCCCACCTGGCCCACAGCACCTGAGCACCCTGTCCATGCAAGCCAGGCCTGCAAGACCCACCCTGAGCCTGTTCTGAGATGCAGCTGTCTGCAGCATCTGCCCCAGTTCCCTAGGGCCCAAGCCTGTGTGGGAAGCTGCCAGATCAGTGCAAAATTGTAGGCTGGCGGGAGGGACTGAATCCGGGCTGGAGCCACCTCTGTGGGCCTTCTGCTTTGGCACAAGTGGCACGTGTGAAGGGACCCTGAATGGGGAGTGGTGACTGATGCCCAGGGAGAGGTGACAGTAAGCCAGTGGTCTTTATTTTCAGTGTGGTCAGTGCAGGGTTGGGTCAGTGGTGGCCACCAGTAGTGGTCAGGCAACACGATCTCCTGCAGGGCAGCCACTGCATCCCTGCTCACTCCAGTGCCAGGCGCAGTGTCCTCCATGGTTTAATACAGCACAGTGTACACTGAACTAGCGGGCTGGGAAGTCTTTCAGGACCCTCCCAGCCGCAACCTGGCACCAACACCTGGGATGCTGGTGTAAGATGGTGGGTGGCCAAATTCGGCCCTGCTGGTGGGGGATGTTGGGTGCTACTGGAGCTTCAACTGCTATTGTTCTGGGAGCCCTCAGAAAGTTGGTGTGTGCTTGACACTGTCACCACCAGGGGTCTTGGGCCTGTTTGTGGGCCAGGCATTGTGGAGGGGGATGGAGGTCACAGGTCAGGGCATCACCCGAGTAGTGTAGGGTAGGTGTAGGCTGGGTCGACTCCCCATTTGGGGTGGTCTCTGGGGTGCAACATTAAGAAGTTGGGGAGAATGAGCTTCTGGGTTCTCACCTTTTCCTCAGAGTCACTGGGTCAGGATGGAACATTGCTAGGTCTGGAGGCAGTGAGTTGGTTAATGCGGTATGTCTTTAATCCTTGAAGCATCCACAAGAGGAAAACTGAGCTAGTGAGTGTGCACCATGTTGCTGCTTATTTTTCTTAATCAAAGTCATGAGAAACCTTTTAAGCTATGACCCCACCCTCTGCTCCTTCAAAGAAAGTTGGAGACCCATCTCATTACTCTGATTAATGGTGGATTTATTAGTGTCTGAGTCTCAGCACTGCACACTTGTTATCTAAGGATGACTGACATTTGGTGAACTTCAAATGTCAAGTGCCAGTCACAGCAACCCACCCTTTCAGTCCTCTCCACTGGGCCCTGTCCTCCTTGTCCGCCAATGCCTTGTTTCCTATCCCAAGTGGGTGTTGTGCAATACCTGGAGCAAAACTTTCAGCGTCTGCAGTTTTTCCAGTCCACTGTTTCTCCCTCTGTTGACTTCTATTTAGAAAACAGAGAGGTGAGCTCTAAAAGAGGGAAGGAGAATCTGCTGATTTCAAATGACCTTTTGAAAATGGATATGCAATCTCTTTTGCAAGAGCTTTCTAACTTAAATCTGAATTTCCCACCTAAACTTTACCAAACCTGCTAGGTAGCATCTTCTTTCCCAAAAGTTTGCTCTTTGAAAATGTTAATACTTCTATTTAATGGGGTCTTGGAAACATATAAGTGAACTTGTTTTGCTGGTAGCTGCATTAGAAAACTTAACTGTAGCATATTCATTACCTGTATCCTGAAATACTGCCACACTAAGAAACTGCTTACTCTGGGTTTAATGGAAGTTGCCAGCATTGTCTCTGTTCAATGTCAGGTGTAAGTGACTCAGGTGAGTCAGTGATTTCCGTTTGATAACATTTTAAAGGTCTGAACTCAATTATGGTCAGATAGCTTGACAACATAACTTTTAATTTAATGTTTATCTTATGTTTTGGAGTCATTTTCCTCCCTCAGGCTTTCATAAATGCATCCTTTCATGCTTTACTGTATGAAAATAAATTGCTCTACTTCTAGTTAACTCTTCCATTGCTCATAAAAAGTTTATTTCATGTATCTGTGATTTTTGCTTAATAATTTATTCTGTGAGAAAATAATTGAATAATTTTATAAAATACAATGTGTGGATTGAATAATTCATAGTTATTCTTGGATTCACCATAATTAAAGGAACACTTTTTTCATATTTCCTGTATCATTACAAGCTCCATTAAAATATTATGGGTTAAGTATTTTTAAGTATATTTTATTGTTTTCCTCCTGAACTTCTAAAGGAACAAATTTCAAACTTTAAATTTATTTCAAATTTATTAATTTATAATAAATAAATGTGCATGTATTTTTATGTGAGTATTGTGCACTGTGAAGTAGTATTGAAGTGTATAATTAGCTTGAGGAAAACAATATTTACTGAGAATAACATGGATGTACAACAAATTTTGTTCCTGGAAGACATTTTTACTAACTATCTAGAAAGTACTTCTTGTGATTTTTGTTTACATTTTTTCATATTGTATGCTTGTTTTACCAGACTTCTAAAGAAAATTTAGATAATTTTAGAATGATAATCACTTGTATATCGGTTCACTATTGTTCAATCATTAAAGTTTTATTTATTAAAGTAATGTAATTTTATTGTTAAACAATTGTAGATTTATATGGTGTTGTGTTGAGAAAAAGAGAGACATCATCTGATAACTTTATATAGAAACCCCCCCAGTTCACACTGTGACATTAAAGATGATATAGCTCAGGTATAGACCATTTCCTTCTCAGATACCCCTCATGCTGACCTCTGAGTCACACCTATTTTCTCCTGCTGCCCTCCATACTACTCATGGCCACCATTAAGTCTTTTTTTATTTTTACAAATTTATCATTTCAAGAATGTTTTACAAACAGAAATATACTATGGAACCTTTACTGATTTAAAAAATGCTGTAATTCTTTTATGATTCATTCAGTTTGTTGTGTATATAATAAGGGCTAACACATCTGTAAGCATCCCACCTGAAAGCACTCAGAAATCACTCCTCATGTGGGAACTCACAGAAGAGACTTTATTAAGTGGACAGGCATAGTGCCTGACCACAAGGGTGAGAGAGAGAATGATGGGGGAGCCATTCTTAGGTAGTGGAATCTCATAGACTAATAACAAACTGACCGACTGATGAGAAATTTAGAGGGCTAATAATCTAAACCAATGACTCACTAGAAAGTTCTTGGGCTAACAATCTAGGCTGTAAAATGGTGTAGAGGGGCAGAATAATGATGGCAGCAAAGTGGCAGATCTGGTGCCAATATTCATCCCTTTTTGTTTTTATAGATACCAGGGGTGGGACAATGGTCTTTCTTCTGTAGCTTCTTCCTGCCAGTGAGGGGCGAAGAGTCTCATTCCTGTAAAAAGGAAATTAGGGAAGTCTTTAGGTGGAAGCAGAGTTTTTGGAGTCAGAACTGTCAATAGTAAATTGCATGTATCAGCTTTGTGTGTCAGGGGCTGGTAATCTTGAAGGAGAAGCAGTCAATTTACTGGTTGATAAACTTGTGTACATGATCTGGTAGGAATTTCTGTAGGCAATTTAGCAGGCTTGGTCCTGTTTAGAAAGATCTGTAGGCCTTAAAACAAACAAAAATTTCTGACCCTTGCAGTTTCTCTTGATAGTTATCAGGCACTTCTGCCTGCCTAAGAATCTCTTTTGTCATCACTAGTCTTACTTATTCTTTTGGTTAACACAAATATACATCTTAAGTTACATTTGACTATTGTTTCTTCTTTTAAATGTCCAGGAATGGTTATGTTTGGTTTTAACTGTTTTGTTAGATGTTCAAGATAAAGCTGGTCAAACAGACATTGTTCCTATTTGCTGTTAAGGGTCAGCTTAGTTCCCACAGGGGACACTCATGGAGAACTTGAGAGCAGTTTATTAACTACTTTAGTTCAATTTGCTAGGTAGGATTTCCTTGATGAGTGGCTTTCTTTGGAAACATCAGGGATGTCTCCCTTTTTCAATGATCTTTCTCTTTGCAGCAGGTGAACTGACTGACTTTTCATCCTCTAGTGATCTCATTAATCTTCCTGATTGGGAGGTCATGTGACCCAGAGTTACAAAGCTTGTTAGAGAAGTTCTCACCTTCCCTGAATTTTGGTTGACTCAGAGGGCAAAAGTCAAATATTGGTTTTCTTGGCACCTGTATTTTTATGTCAATCTCTGAGTTTGAGCTTAAACATAAAGCAAACGAGTCTCACCGGTTATAAAGTAAGAGTACTGGGCTTTAACTTCAATGTTTATGACTTTACAGTCATTTACCCCCTTTTACTTAATTGGGGTCCATATTATCTGTCTTATACATGTTGGCTTATTATATCTAATTTAGGTTCTTTGTTCTTGAAGCAGTATTTCTTGAAAACATTAATCAGGCAGCAATTTTAGTGTTTACAAGAAAAAGGCAAAGTGGAATTAACAACATTAAAAGTATAGATAGTTTGTCTAATAGGTACCTTGAATTTTGGTGAGCTATGTATTATATTTCCTGTTTGAGACAGCAGTAATTCTAAAATAAAAAAAACAATCTTTTGAATATAACTTTAAATGAGCTGAAGTCTAACTTATTTTGGAGTCACTCTGCTACATAACAAGGTGGGAGGCAGAAACTTATCTCAGGTAAGGTGAGACTCTTCACAAATCTTAGTTAAAGTGTTCTAGTTCTGAAGCTGATCTTTGCCTTCTCTTTAAACATAATTTTACAAAGTTTACATATGTTGTTTCCAGAGTCTACATGAATGTTAATTAACATAATATAACATTACATTCAAAACATAAATCAAGGAGAGGCTGAGAAAGCTTTTAACTTTCCTTTTGTGTGGCAAAATATTTTTTTGTTTCTATGTTTCATGAAGTTAACCTTTAAATAAATTAGGCTATCACTAACTTTTAGAAATACATTTACATTATATTTTTTATCTCAGTGTAAAAAGTAAAATAAATTTTCCATATACTCTATTGATAACAGGTACTGTTATAGAACATTAAATAATATAAATAAGTTCCCAATAAAATTTACTACTCTTACAAGTTCAAAATTACCATTGCAGACAAGTTTAGTTTGGAAAACAGCAGCTTGATAAATTTTCTGCTTTAAAGATGTGTATTCCTGAAAAATATGAACACATTTAATATACAAAGGAGAGTGGCCATTCTACAATTACCTTGACATTTTTATGTTAACCAAGTTTGGCTTTTAAAGAAAAATTTAAACTCTGTAACATAGTACAGTACTCCAACTATTGTCATTTAACCATAATTGTATAAACCCTAAATCTTAGGACTAATTGTTCTAAAGAATAAAAACAGACAAAATGTTCAGAGTAAATTAGTGATTTTAAGAAATTCTTGTCATTTTAACATAGAGATTTAACATTGGTTAATATTAACCCATTAATATTTGACATTAAGGAAAAACCCTAAGCTTTAATGGATTTTCTCACATACATCTAACCAACTTAGTTACACACAAATTGTAGAAATTTGTCCTTTACTTACACATAGACTTCTTAGCACTTACTTAGACCCTCATATATTTCAACACACACAGACTTACCCAGAAGCATTTTTTTTCCTTTTACTAAATATGTTTTCATACTTAAAACCTTTTACATTCTTTCCTATCTTTTGACCCCTTTTTGTTCATATTTTGAAACAACTCTTATAAAATTTTTGAATGCAGATAAACTACTCCATTTTAATAAGATAAAATATTTTATGTTATTTTTAGTACTCTAATTGAAACGCAGTTGAACTTTTGGATCCCTTTTTTATATTGAGTTGTTCCTGTTAGAACTTAACTCCTAGTAACCTTATTTTTAGTGATGGCACAAAGCAATTTTAAACCCTTTTTATTTACCATGTTACCCCATGAACTTTAAGGAGTTAAGATTACTCAATTTTATTTAAGTTAGTATTTTAATTGTGTAAATTAATCAGATGTCTCTAACAAACACATTGGAGTAATGTCATATGTGTCAAATCTACTTATTTTACTGCAAAACCCAATTAGCCGACAAATGTATTGAACAGTATTTGCCATCTCTTTTCTGTTGAAGAAAAGTCATATAAACAATTGATTAGACACTTTATAAACAACAACATTTTATTAGTTTGACCACATAGAGAGAATTGTGAGTTAAGTAGTTTTAAAGATATTTTACCTTCGTTTGTTTACCCAATTTAAATTAAACCTTTAAAAATCACATGGATTAAAGGTATTTGCACCATTTTCTAAATTTTAATTTCATGAGTGCTCATTATTTGTGTCAATTTTGATATCATATATATATTTTTAGCACATATATAGACAGACAACACAATATCAGACATGATATATACATAACAAAAGGAAAGCCTTCTAGTTTTTTGTAAGTGAATCTCCATTGCAATACTATAGATGCTTTAGAAAACAAACTTTAGAGTTGAATAAAAAATAGAATTGAGAGGAACACAGCCTTTGGGACAGGTGTCCCCTGTTTTTCTCCTTTGCTAGAAAAGCAATGAACATTTTTCCTTTCTCTCAAAACCATGTCCTCATTATTGGACTGGCATTACAGACAAGGAGCAAGCTTTCAACAACAATTACACAATTTTGCAGTTGGAGTTGTTCTGTCAAAGATTCCAAGATTGTTGAATAGAGGGTGACAGCATCTCCTGTCACTCCAGAACTCAGGATTCATGAAGGGGAGGTATTGAGAGACTGGGACCAACTCAGAGCTGCTGGGTGAGTCTCTCCCACTGGGTGAAGCTTGGGCAGGCCTGGACAGTGGGCAGTATCTTGGAGCAGACCCGCCCAGTGAGAGGCTTTCCACACAGCCAGACCCCAGCCCATACCCAGCGGTGGGACCTGGTCTGCAGGCAGCTTCTCAGACCAGGGCAGGGCAGTGAGAGACTTCCCCAAGCATCCAGAGTCCATCCCAAAAGAGGCCCAGTCCACAGGCAGGTGCTTGGAGCAGGACCACCCAGTGAGAGACTTTCTGCACACAGCCAGGCCCCAGTTCCAGACCCAGAGCCAGGCCCTGGTCCACAGGCAGCTTCTTGGACAAGGGCAGGGCAGCAAAAGATTTCCCCAAGCATCCAGGCTCCATCCAGTCACAGGCAATGTCCACAGGAAGCTGCAAGGAGCAGGCCCAGTGAGAGGCTTTCCATGCAGTGCCAGCTCCCACCCATGGACCCAGCAGCAGCATTCTTTGGGAGCATGGCATTATCAAGTTCATCCAAGACTTCAGACTACTGAAGGCTAGGAGGTGATATACTGGATATCAGCAGGGACACTCTAAGCCAGTAGAAAAAACCTGCAGCATCTCAGAGTCCCACTGATATCTGACCAATATGAGAAAACAAGGGAAGAAAATGCCCACAAAAAACCTAGATGCTATATCAATAAAACCCAATGAAAACATGGCAGAAGAAATGTCAGAAAGGGAGTTCAGAATGTACATATTTAAAAAGATCAGGGAAGCAAATGAGGAGATAAAAGAGTAAATGCATGCATTGAATAATGAGATGAAAGAGCAGATGCAGGCATTAAGTGATTGCACCAATTGACAGTTAAAAGGGCAAATACAGGAAGCAAAAGATCATTTCCATAAAGAGTTAGAGATTATGAAAAGAAAACAAACAGAAATCCTTGAAATGAAGGAAACAAAAAAACAAACTAAGAATTCCATTGAAAGCATAACCAATAGGATAGAAAACCTGGAAGACAGAAGCTCCAACATTGAGGAAAAAATATTTAATCTTGTAAACAAAGTTGACCAAACAGAGAAGATGGTAAGAAATCATGAACAAAATATACAAGAATTATGGGATATCATGAAAAGACCAAATTTAAGAGTTATTGGCAATGAGGAAGGCACAGAGAAACAAACCAAAGGAATGAATAACCTATTCAATGAAAAAATATCAGAAAATTTCCCAAATCTGAAGAATGAAATGGAAAGTCAAGTACAAGAGGCTTATAGGACACAAATATACAAAATTACAACAAACCCACACCAAGTCACATTATTATGAAAATACTTAACATACAAAATAAAGACAGAATTTTAAAGCCTGTGAAAGAAAATAATCAAATACATTCAGGGGGAAATCAAAATGGAAATCACCAGATTTTTCAATCCAGACCCTAAAAGCTAGAAGGTCCTGGAACAATATTATCAAGCCCTGAAAGAAAATGGCTGAAAACCAAGAATCTTATACCCAGCAAAACTTACCTTCAAATTTGACCATGAAATAAAATCATTCCATGATAAACAAAAGCTAAAAAAAATTACAAAAAGAAAATCGGTATTACACAACATTCTCAGGAATATATTTCATGAGATAGAAATGGAAAATGATGATGCAAATCAGCAAAGGGAGGAATTATCTTAAAGGAATAGCCAAATAAAGGAGAAACCAAGTCATGTCAAAAAACAAAAATGATTCAAATGACCAGAATCCAAATCATATCTCAATAATAATGCTGAATGTTAATGGTCTGATCTCATCAATCAAAAGACATAGACTAGCAGATTGGACTAAAAAGAATTATCCAACAATATGCTGCCTGCAAGAGACTCATCTCATAGAAAGAGATACCCACAGACTAAAGGCAAAACAATGGGAAAAAAATAGCATGTACATGGACATAGAAAAAAAGCTGGAGAATCTAGACTCATTTCAGATAATGTGGACTTCAAACCAAAGTTAGTAAGAAGGGATGAAGAAGGACATTTCATACTGCTTAAGGGAAACATAAATCAGCAAGACATAACAATCGTAAATACCTATGCCCCAAACAGTGGTTTATCCATGCACATCAAACAAATTCTTCTCAATTCCAGAAATAAAACAGATCACAACACAATAATACTAGGTGATTTTAACACACCTCTCTCACCATTGGACAGATCTTCCAAACAAAAATTGAATAAAGAAATCATAGATCTCAATAACAAATCAATAATTTAGACTTAACAGACATTTATAGAATATACCATCCAACAAAGAGCAAATACACTTTCTTCTCAGCAGCACATGGATCCTTCTCTAAAATAGATGGTATTTTATGCCACAAAGCTAATGTTTGCAAGTACAAGAAGAAAGAGATATTATCTTGTATTCTTTCAGATCATAATGGATTGAAATTAGAAATAAATGAGAGAATAAAAAACAGAAACTACTCCAACACATGGAGATTAAATAATATGCTATTGTATGATGAATGGATAACAGAAGACATCAGAAAGGAAGTTAAACAATTCTTAGAAGTAAATGAGAAAAAGACACATCATATCAAAATATGAGGGACACTATGAAACCAGTACTCAGAGGAAGATTTATTTCATGTGGCACATTTAATAAAAGAAGAAAAAAGTCAACAAATAAATGACTTAACACAACAGTTCAAATCCCTAGAAAAAGAAGAACAAACCAACACCAAAACAGTAGAAGACAGGAAATAGTTAAAATCAGAGATGAAATCAATAAAATTAAAAGAAAAGAAACAATAGAAAAAATTAACAAAATAAAGAATTGGTTCTATGAAAAAATAAACAAAATTGATAAACACTTAGCCACAGTTACAAGGAGAAGGAGATAGAAAACTCAAATTACTATAATTCAGAATGAACAAGAAAATATCACTAGAGACATGAGTGAAATACAAAACATAATTAGAAGCTATTTTAAAAATCTATACTCCAACAAAAGAGAAAATCTCAAAGATATCAATAGGCTTCTAGAGACATATGAATAACCAAAACTGAACCAGGAAGACATAGAACATTTAAATAGAGCAATTTCAAGTAATATAATAGAAGAAGTCATCAAAAGCCTACCAACAAAGAAAAGTTCGGGACCAGAGGGGTTCTCAGCAGAGTTCTACAAAACCTTTAAAGAAGACCTCATTCCAATACTCCTCAAAGTATTCCATGAAATAGAAGAGGAGGAAACCCTCCCAAACTCATTCTATGAAGCCAATATCACCCTGATACCTAAACCAGATAGAGACACATCCAGGAAAGAAAATATCAGAACAATATTCATAATGAACATCAATGCAAAAATGTTCAATAATATTTTAGTGAATCACATACAAAAATATATTTAAAAGATAGTGCACAATGATCAAGTGGGTTTTATCCCAGGGATGCAACATTGATTCAACATCGGGAAATCAATAAATGTAGATCACCATATCAACAGACTTAAAGTCAAGAATCACATGATTATTTCAATAGATGCAGAAAAAGCATTTGATAAAATACAGAATACCTTTATGCTCAAAACACTAGAAAAAATAGGGATAGTGGAAACATTCCTTAAAACTGTAAAGGCCATCTATGCTAAACCCATGGCGAAAGTCATTCTGAATGGTGAAAAACTGAAAGCATTCCCCTTAAAAACTGAAATAAGGCAGGGACGCCCTCTTTCTCCATTTCTCTTTAACATTGGTTTTGATACTCTAGTCAGAGCAATTGACAGACCAAAGAAATTAAAGGGATACTAATAGGAAAAGAAGATCTCAAATTATCTCTATTTGCTGATGACATGATTATATATTTAGAGGGACCAGGAAATCCAACAGAAAACTTTTAGAACTCACAAGTGAATTCAGTAAAGTAGCAGGATATAAGTTCAATGCTTGTAAATATAATGCATTTTTATACATAAGTGATGAATCTTCAGAAAGAGAAGTTAGGAAAACTACCCCATTCACAATAGCCTCGAAAAAAATAAAATACTTGGGAATCAATCTAACAAAAGAGGTGAAAGACCTCTACAATGAGAACTACAGAACACTAAAGAAAGAAATTAAAGAAAACCTTAGAAGATGGAAAGATCTCCCATGTTCTTGGATAGGGAGAACTAATATTGTCAAAATGGCCATACTACCAAAAGTGCTATACAGATTCAATGCAATTCCAATTAAAATCCCAATGATGTACCTTAGAGAAATAGAACAAGCAATTATGAAATTCATGTGGAAGAATAAGAAACCAGAATAGCTAAAGTAATCCTTAGCAGGAAGAGTGAAGCAGGGAGTATTGCAATACCTGAACTTCAACTATACTACAAAGCAATAGTAAAAATTGCATGGTATTGGTACCAAAATAGACAGGTAGATGAATGGTACAGAATAGAGGACTGGACACAAACCCAAATAAATAAAATTTCTCATACTAGACAAGGGTGACAAAAATATGCAATGGAGAAAAGAAGGCCTCTTCAACAAAGGTGCTGGAAAAATTGGATATCCATATGCAGCAGAATGAAACTAAATGCCCTATCTCCCACCCTGCACAAAACTCAACTCAAAATGGATTAAGGACCTTGGAATCAGACCAGAGACCCTGAATCTTATAGAATAAAAAGTAGGTCCAAATCTTCAAATTGTTGGCTTAGGATCAGACTTCCTTAACAGGACTCCCATAGCACAAGAAATAAAACCAAGAATCAATAACTGGGATAGATTCAAACTAAATAGCTTTCTCTCAGCAAAGGAAACTATCAGGAATGTGAAGAGAGAGCCTACAGAGTGGGAGAAAATCTTTGCCAATCATACTTCAGATAGAGTGCTTATTTCCAGAATATATAAAGAATTCAAAAACTCTACACCAAGAATGTAAATAATCCAATCAACAAATGGGCTAAGGAAATGAACAAATACTTCACAGAAGAAGCTCTACAAGCAATCAACTTATATATGGAAAAATGTCCAACATCTCTAGTAATAAGAGAAATGCAAATCAAAACCACCCTAAGATTCCATCTCACCCCAAATTCGAATGGTGATTATCAAGAATACAAGCAACAATGGGTGTTGGCGAGGATGTGGGGGAAAAGGTACACTCATACATTGCTGGTAGTGTTGCAAATTAGTGCAGCCACCCTGGAAAACAGTGTGGAGATTCCTCAGAAAGCTTGGAATGGAACCACCATTTGACCCAGCTATCCCAGTCCTTGGCCTATACCCAAATGACTTAAAATTAGCATTCTACAGATATGCAGTCACATCAATGTTCATAGCTGCTCAATTCACAATATTCATATTGTGGAACCAACCTAGATGCCCTTCAATTAATGAATGAATAAAAAACTGTGGTGTATATATACAATGGAATATTACTCAACCATAAAGAATAATAAAATTATGGCCTTTGCAGGCAAATGGATGAAATTGTAGAATATCATGCTAAGTGAGATAAAGCCAATCTCAAAAAACCAAAGGACAAATGATCTCGTGATAAGCAGATGATGACACATAATGTGGGTAAGACGGGGCAAGAATGGAGGAAGGAGGACGTAGTAGAGGGAAAATAGGGGTGGGAGGAGGTGGGGGGATGAACAAATCACAGAATTGAATCAAACATCAT